>NW_024885532.1:26025677-26109846 GCF_019232065.1 Centrocercus urophasianus
TCCCTGTTGTTATTGGGGGTTTTTTTTTTTTTTTTCCTATTAATTACTCAAACAAAAAAAATTAATTAATTAAGCGACCCCCCCCACAAAAAAAAAAAAAAAAAAAAAAAAAAAAAAAAAAAGAGAAAGAAAGAATCAGGATAAAAACACATCTAATATGTATTCATGAGGGGATTGTTCAAAAGTAAAAGGGCAAAAAGAAATCTCCTGTCCTGGAAGCAGAGAGGAGAGATGCAAGCAAAAGAGAGAGAGAGGAAAATAAAAAAGATTACGGTCAATCAGAAGCTGCAGCGAAAAGATGATAAGGGCAGTAAGAAGTCAAGCTGGGCTGAGGCCAGCTGTGTGATGCACCAAGAATAAGAAATGTAGCTTGCTTATATAACAGGGAAAAGATGCTTGTCATTTTTGCTTGCAATTTTTCCTTCTTTTCGAACCATTTTACTTCCATTTAAAAAGATTAAAAAAAATTCCCTGCTTAGAAGAAAAATAAGAGTTTTCAAATGAACAAATAAATAACAATTAAAACAAACAAACAAACAAAAAAAAAACACAGAAAACCAAAAATATGGCATATCAAACTCAAGACAAAGACAAACTACTACCGTTATGTGCTTTACTATAATTATTCTCCTTTCTCACTGCATTGGCTTAATTCACTGAGAATAACAACAGTGGCAAAAACCGAGTTACTTCAGAGCTCACAGACCAGCCTATAGGTTGTGAATCAGTAGCATACTGGACCTGAAATGCTCCATGACGACAGAGTCTGTTCTAGTATAGAAGCCTTGGGCCAAAGTGACATAATTCCTCTCAAGTTTGCAGAGTGAGCCTTTACATTTCTTTATGTCAGTCCTTTACAGATACCACAGTGAACGCAAGACTTACTGAAGTAATACTTGTGTCTGTTGCCACTTTCCCAAGGGTAAGAGGGATTGCATGGCAAGCTATGTGTTACAGACCAGATGCTGCTTGGGGGGCCTAGATTCAATGACCTCTTTTGCAGTCCTCTATTCTCCCCCAGGGCTATGGAGGCTGGTATGTTTTTGTCTTTATCACATTCACATTTTCATATGCTTCATACCCTGAAAAGCAGAGTGAAAATCTCCCTCAACTCCTGCGCTCCCCTCTTTGGAGCACTGATTACAGACTCAGTCCTCCAAGGCTTCTCCTTGTCATCACTCCTGCAGCTTCTGTCTCATCTCTGATTCTTTGACATACTCACATGACAGCCTGTTATTTTTGTGTTGCTGTATACCAGACTGAAAACTCTGTGCCACGATCTTTATCAGTCCCTATCGCTGTTTGTGCTATTTTATCTTGTAGGTTAGTTGCTCTTCTTTGGGGCTTTGTTTAATGTCAAGATCATGACAGGAGCATGTATAATGGACAAAGGCAGAAGGGCACTTGGAGAAAGGGCAGCCTGCATAAAGTATAGGCTCAGATATTTCATATATATGTTTTTAACTAGTCCTAGAAACTGAGAAATCTGACTGAGGGTTTGTTCTAGTCCTGATCTTCAAAAGGAACAAACACAATTTATGTTCCTAAGGAACTAGCCTGAATGACAAGACTTTTATGTGATCTTTTGTCTTTTAAATGAATATCAGTATCAGAACCTAACTTCTGCTTCTGTGCTAGGATGATGAACTGAATTACAGTTGATTGAAGGCTATTATTTGTGCTGTTTTTGAGTGAGATTTGAAAATTCCAGATTGTATTTTTTTCCTTTTTGAATACAATAAAATATGCTTAGTGTTTTTTTCAAGATTTTTTTTTTTCTATAATTTTTCTAAAAGAGTTCACGGAATCACAGAATCACAGAATGGCCAGGGTTGGAAGGGACTTCAAGGATCATGAATCTCCAACCCCCCTGCCACGTGCACGGCTACCAACCTCCCCATTTAATATTGGATCAGGCTGCCCAGGGTCCCATCCAACCTGACCTTGAACACTCCAAGGACGGGGCATCCACAACCTCTCTGGGCAGCCTGCAGTGTCTAGAAGATGGTTTTGTCTTCAGGTTAGATGTCAGGGAGAAGTTTTTCAACGTGAGGCTGGTGAGGCCCTGGCACAGCTGCCCAGAGAAGCTGTTGGTGCCCCAACCCTGGATGCATTCAAGGCCAGGTTGGATGGGGCCCTGGGCAGCCTGAGCTGCTGGCTGGCACTGCCCATGGCAGGGGGTTGGGACTGGGTGGGCTTTAAGGTCCCTTCCAACCCAAGCCAGTCTGTGATTCCATGATTCAGTTGGTACAATGAAAAATGTAGTTGTATCTATGTAACTTGAGCTGGTGCATAGCGTGCACATGGAATGTATCACTTAACTGGAGGATTTCTTTGCAATACTATGACTATTGTTTATCCCATCACAGCATATTTTTTCAGTTTATTAAATTAACTTATTTTTACCATGTCTGAATTCTTTCCACTGCATGTGCATTATGTTATGAGACATGGGAAACCCTATATCTTTTAGATAAAGTTTTTGGCGGGACGCTAGTCCTGCAATCTATGGAAGACTAGGCGTTTTCATAGGAGTTATAAGATGCGAACCAATAGGTTCACAAACAGTGCTCTCACCGGCAGCACATGAAAGTTTCTCTCTCTTTCTGAAATGAAAACAAATGTCGGAGCTGTTTGAGATGTTATTAGGAGGAAGGTGAGAGAAACGAAGTTCATAGGAATTTTGGGTTTGTTCTGACTTGGCGGTGAAATGTGGAACTGATGCATCTGAAAGCCAGCAATCAGGGGTATGAATCTCTGCAGAATCAAAGCCTTCGCATTTTCAGCATTTTCTTTTCCCATAAACTTTCTGCTGTGTAATATTTAAGGCTTCTGGACAAGTCTCCACTTATCCATAACTGAAGCAGAGTGCTGCCTTCACACACATTCACAAAAGGGAAGCTATAGAAGTTATTATGAGTCTGCAGGTCTAGAAAATTCAGAGGTTTTTTTTTTCCTGTTCCTTGTTTGAAAATAGGATGGATCTCATTCTAATTGCTCTATTGCAACAAGAATTCATGAAATTAAGTAAACTAAATAATTTAAATACATTCAAAAAAATCTCACATGATGGAAATAGTCATTCTATCAATAGTCTGGAGTGTTATAAGAGTTTACATTTGTTATCTGTATACCTTTCCCTGAGACAGGAAAAAAAACCACACCAAAAATTAAATGATGTGGCAGTAGCAGCATGCACAAGGCTTGAGAAGGGGAGGAAAAGCAATATGAGCACCATTTCCTTGTTTCTTGTCTGGCTCTAAATTGGTAGTTCTCTAAACTGATAGACCTTACATATATGTGCTTTCATCAAAAAGGAAAATAGAGCAGCTGGAAATCATCGTGAGGTATAAATGCCTCCCGCCCTTGTCATTTCAAAGACTTTGATTGTGTGAGTCAGAACTCTTCTAGCAGCATAAGAATAATATACAATAATATTTACAAGTAGCTAGTAGAATAACAATCTCACCATCAAGTTTGCTTTTGCTCAGTATTTGATAGCCCAGGTAGCTGGAGATCAGCCTGCTAATCCATAGTTGACACACTATGTTAAAAAAAAAAACATGCACACTATTTTCTAATACAACATGCTATGTGGAAAAAAAAAACATTTACATTGTCATTGGAAGTATAAGGGTGTTTTCTTTTTAAGTGAGAAGTTCTCATTTAGCAGGAAGAAATGAATTTCACAAAAGAGTCCATATAGAAAAAGAGAAAGAAAATGTTAAAAAAAAAAGTGATATAATGGGAAAGACAGGATTTTAGAGATTGTTAACAGTCCCTCCCATTGTCCCTTAAAGTCTGTACTGGAGACACATTCTTGCACAGCTTAATTATATGCATCATGAAATTCCTGCAGGGGAGGTGTCTGAAGGCGTTACAGGAACTCACCTCTCCTTACTCCAGTTGTCCTACTGGCTGATCACTCTTCCTTTGCAATGCTCTGCTGGCCTTAGGAAGAAATTAAATGCTTCTGGCATTGTGAAGATTTAGAAGAAAGTTCAGTAATCATTGTAGATAATCACACAGCTCATGCTGCCTTGAGCATTTGGAGTCGCTCTCTTATCAATATTTTATTTTCTCACTCAGTACCACTCACCATTATTTTCTATCCTTCAGACTTATTTTCTTACTCTTTAGCACAGCAAGATATTTTCTGAGGATTTTATGCTCTTGTCCCACTGTCAGTACATTATTTTGTTTCACTTTAAAAATGTAGCTCTTCCATTACTGCATTTATGGGGCAACTGTGACTATTATGTATTTGTTATTTTCCTTGCCTTGTGTTTTTAACAATCATAACAGCAATGATATCTTTTAATACTTTTAGGAGATACACAGTGCACTTGTCATAAATTAGACAATTTTTAATAAATCATTATAGGAACAGTGCACTGAGAAGCGTTCTTCTGATAGCACTTCTATTTGTTTTATTCTCATTTTGGAGTATAAGAATTTTTCTAAGTTAATCCTTAAGTTGAGGATATTTTTAAGTTTGGCCGTGTTTGCCCTTCCTAACACAGATGTGAATTTCACTGCTATGAAAGAAAGTCAGTGATAGATCCGGGCCCACCAATGCTTTTGGAAGAGGTCTAAAGCAAAATGTGGACCACGCACGGGGCTGCACATTTCTCTCTCCACCAAAAAACCCAAGTATGCCTCTTAGAAACAGTTGATCCAAAGAAATTCTGATCCAAAGAAAACACTGAAAAAATTAATGGAGCTGAAAGGTCTCTCTGATCATTTCACTCAGTCACAATAAGGTTTTAATTTATTGTTTTATCTTCCCATGAGAATGAAGTGGTTTTGTTTGCCTCTACTACCACGGGCTACCATGAGCATATACATATTTATCAAGGTGGAAATCTGCACCAATGAGGCACTGGTGAGTGAGAATAAGATCTAAATGAACGTTGCAGACCTTTGTCACAAAATGGATTTGGCAGGTCTTTGAAACGCTTTCCAGAATGTCCATGCTTCTCCATAAAATTGCCTGTGCTCACATAAAGCAATGTTAACCTCTGAGATTGTCAGCTCTTCATCTATTCATCATCAAATCCTTATCCTATTCATTATCCTATTCATTATCAAATAAATAATGATAAGCAGCAGTTATTGGAGATTTCCTCACAGTATTGAGGCAGACCTGGCGTTGCTTCTGCCAGGAGAGATAAACCAGCAAATTCATTCTACGTGGTGATGGTCCTACATCAGGACCACCCCATAACAGCATCATAGGTGCAATCCATGAATCCAATTTTGCTACCAATGAAGAAGCAGCTGCCCAAAATAGGCATCTCACAACCTGGCCCTCTCTTGCTGTGCACCTGCACACATTGTCTATCCGTAATGAGACAAAATTACTCTCACAATTATAAGCTTTTGCTGTTCAAACTCATCTCTAACCACTGGGAATCCACACAAAGTCTTGTTTAAAAGAACAATCATCAAGTTATAGCTACAGGCCACTGGTCTTACCTTCTTAAAAAAGTTACTGTAATGGAAATTTCAGAGAAAAGCTTAAAAAAATTAGCCTCAGAGTGAGTTGTTAATACAGGAGGCTGTTATAGAAAGAAGAGGTTTGCTAATGTAAACAGCATGAAAGCCCAGCATGAATGCCATGTGAACAGCAGCAAACTCTCAGTAATTGAATGCAATATTCAGGATTGATGCAGTTATTTATAGATTTGAGATACATTTGAATTCAATGAGAAATGCAGATTTAGGGAGGGAGGCAGAGAATTCCTAAGTTGTCATTTATAACTGAGATTAAATGACAGAGAAATTGTATGTGCATGACAAAGCTACATGTGGGTCTAATTTGTGTCAATATGGATGCACATCAGTAATTGCATGCAGCCAGATAAACATAAGCTGTTACAACAGTGCTAAGTATTGCATTTACATATTGTAAAAATGTATGAGGAGCTGAAAAATACATACAAATGTGATAAACAGAGGGCAAAATACACTGTTTACAAGTGCAGTAAATGCATATACACTAAGATATTTTTTTTCTACTAATTTTATTAATTTAGATGTTTGGTAGCAAGGTCCTGAAGTTTATTATACAGAACCATCACTCCAATTCAGTCTCATGAGATGGTAATGATCAGATCTTACCTTTTACTTTGCTTTGATACACATCTCTTTAGGTTAATATAGAGAGCAAAGCGTTATGTAAAACTACTTAATATGCTTTGGAAAAGATACGCTCATCTTTTAGGGACTGAAATTAGCCAGACCATATTTATCTTATTTTAACACCCCAAAGAACATCATCGCCTCATAAATATATGTATTACTGCTAAGACTATATCCAAAATGAGACTACATATCTTATGATTTAGGAAGGAATCTGTGTTTTTGGGGGGGTTTATTTTATTTTTATTTTTATTTTTTTTTTTGGTCACTAAATATAGAATCTGCAATTGAAGCTGAGATTCTATTTCTGCAGAATATTTAAGTAACTCATTAGCACTGAACTGTCATTAAACTGCACCAAAGTCAGGACAAGAGGATTTGGGAGAAGCAGTAACTGGAGCTGATGTGAATACTCACCTGTATACCTTCAGATTTCATAGAGTTATAGCACATCCTGACTCGGAAGGGAACCACAAGGGTCATGGAGTCCAACTCCTGGCTCCACACAACAATACCCGATATTTGCAAACTATGTCTGAGAGCTCTGCCCAAACGCTCTTTGAACATGGGCAGCTCAGGGCCATGCCTCCTGCCCTGAGGAGCCTGTTTCATGCCCGCTGTCCTCTGGTGAAGAACCTTTTCCTGATACCCAACTCGACCTTTGATTTTTTTCAGTTAAATTTTTGATGATATAGAAAAGTAGTGTTTTCTTCAGTGCCTCAGCAGAGAGCTCAGTTCTAGGGCTGAGGGCTAATTTTAAAAATTAACTCTCACAATTTCTTAGTTAAATTCTACTCTTTTTGCCCTGGAGCAGAAAGCAGTATTTTATTTAGGCATGCCCTAGTTTTACACTGCGTAAGATAAATGAGAAGGAACAGGAAAAAATACAGTCTGGGACTGTAACCTTAGGACACCACGCGGGGGTACACAGCAGGCTGTTGCTAATGGAAAGTCTTTTCTGGGAAATCTTAACCTAAGTCACTTTATTTTAAAAATAAGCAAAAGTGGTGTGGGGGGGTGGTGGGGGGTAGGTTTATAAAAGTTCACACACGTTAAGAGAAAGTCCAAGCCGTAAATTTTGTGATCCTCTTAGCCTTTCAAAGGTCATGGACCTTTGATTCGTTCATTCTCCTCTATGCTGAGGAGCCATGGACTGTACCCAAAGCCCAGCTGAATTCTTAGCCAATAGCATCCCAAAATACATCATCAGAGTGAATGCTCTAGGGTGCCAGTTACTTGTTAGTCATTGGCTTGGTATAAATCCCTGTCAACTAAAACGAGACATATTTTAGTAAATCTGTAAGTTTATATGAACAACAAAAACATACATAAATGAACCCTAAGCAGGTTATAAAAATCTCTGCTCCTGCTAATGATCCACATTTTTTTTTTTTTTTTTTTTTTTTTTTTCTTTTTCTGTATCAAGGTGGGGAAAACTGTCTTTTAACAAAACCTTCCAGTTTGTACAAGGATACATAGGCTTGGAAGGCACATAGTTAAGGAAGGGAAGGCAGACCTGAGAGATCATCTTTTCTTCCTCTTTTGTTAAGCCTTTAAAAAGATATTGCAGCTCCTGCTAAACTTGCCTTAGGCAAATATCAATAGCAACTCACTGGAAAGAAAGGCAAGAGTGAAGGAAGGGAAGGGAAGGGAAGGGAAGGGAAGGGAAGGGAAGGGAAGGGAATGACAGTGATTTACAACGATGGCTTGTTACAGATGTTCACTTCTTACACATGTACCACATGCCCTTGCTTTTGCACATTTTCTTCTGAACATTATTCTTTCAGTCAAAATGGGACACGCCAAAACCTTGAAGTAGAAACTATATTTAATCTGTGCTTTTTTTCTTTCTCTCTGGTCTGTTGCATAGCCTAAATACATGGCACAGAATGCAGTGGCCTGGAGAATCTTGATACTTAAAAATAACTCCCATTTTCTTCTAACTGATGATTTATTTATTTTTTTGTACAGCACTAGAAAATCACTGATTTCAGTATTTAGAACAGTAATGGAGTTGTAATTTCTCAAGTACAATCAGGAGTGCAATTTGGGGAACTTTCAAGTGATTTTTTCAAGCATGCTGTTTCTCTGCCTTCTAGTAACCTGTAGTCTCAAAACAAAAACAAAAACAAAAAAGGAGGGGGATGATGTTTTGAGAAACTGAGTTGAGTGTCTTTTCTAAAACTGATACTGCTGGATTGAATGCAAGTATCCGAAATTCCAGGATGAGGATTAAATCAGCCTCTTTGAAAAGTGGCAGGGGAGGGTTCAGCCCTCATTATCCATCTTCCTGAAGCCAGCAAGGTTGTGTATGTGTGTGAATTCAGGGGAAGAGTTGACTAAGAATTGTAAGAACATTGCATGTCTTGAAGGCAGCTGACATAGTGCATATAAATAATGCCTGAGCTCTTTTGTGGTATACAGCAGCACTGAATACACTTCCAAAAATAATGACAAAGACGTTTGTTCAAGAAACCTACCACCTGGAGCTGAAAACACTTGTAAACTTCTTCAAGGAGTACTCCAAAGTACGTCTTAAAAGATTTTCTCTATAATGTTCTCTTTATAGAACAATAAATTGTGGTGAGACTTAAGATGAAATGCTTTTTCCTACCTACTGTTAGATTGTGCTGCATTAGTCTCTTGAAATACAGCTGGAGATTGACTGCTTGTTAAAGAACATTTGAGACAACCTACTGTAAACAGTAACTCACAAATATCAATGTGTTCTTCAGGCACTACTTCTGTGTATATATGTACATATGTATTTATTTATTTAGAGATAGTGAAGACTGTTACTCCATTTGAAAAGGGAATGGAGGAATTACCCATGTGATGCACAAAGATCTGTACTCTTCTTCACTGCTCATAGAAGTATAGCCACTAAAGAACTGACTATTCCAAGATTCTTTCTTTGCAGTTTGTATGAACAGTTACACATAAGTAACACTGAACTACTCATCAGCCTCCACAATGTAGAGTCAAAAGACTTAACAGTAATTAATCATAGAGTCAAAGAAAATCTTGGGTTGGAAGGGAACCACAAGGACCATCAAGTCCAAGTCTAACATGTTTAGTAACACATTAATGAGTTAAACAAATAGAGCAGGAACCTTACTAAGAACACAGCACTGAACTTGGGTCCCCAAAAATTTAACTGCCTGACCATCTCTTCTTCAAAGAGGACTATTGAGTGAAAATCAAAAGCTTCTGCAGCACCTTATAATGAGCACCCAAAATGAAGATTTCCAATTGTTTTGGAACAGAGCCAAATACAGTTCTTTTTGATTATTGTAGAGTAGTAATTGAATGGAACAGGATCTGATCCAAATAATTTTGGTGGGTTTCAAATCTTGCCCTAAAACTGTTTGAAAATAACTAAATTCAAATGAGAGTAAATGGCAGAGCTCCGACGCTACACTGAGCAATGATGTTCGCGCTTGGTGGTATCTGTGTTCTTTGATCTTTCATCTCTTTAGATACCACGGTGTTCTGGGAGGTTTCAGAGTTTGTTTCTTTTTCTCCAATAGTTCAATTACATTTCTGTTGTTTCTCTGAGCCAAAATAGGCAGCCAAGCTTGCTCTCATTACTTTCATTGGAACAATAACACAAAAGTAAAGGAATTTTTCAAAACAAAGCCCATTGTAAATCATCTATTTTTACGAGCAGGAAAATACAGGAGCAAGACAGGGTTGGCTGCCACCACACAGTTAATTCTCAGTCTTTAGGAAGCTCCCACAGCAAATACAACATCTGTCCACCAGCTACTCGTTTAGAAGCCCAGTCATCTTCTTTTAGGGTATGGTTAATAAACAGAGTGAACTGATTAAAGAACTCTAAACCAACAATCAGAAACCCTGCTATCTCCTTCAGCAAGCAGATCAATGTAACCAAAAGTCTCCTTGTTGATGTCTTTCCTTGTACTGGAGACAGTGCTCTGCTCTATAAAAAAAATTCCTCTTGAATCAGAACAAAATTTTGTGAAAACTTCCAACCTAGAAGGTAAACATGGACATTTGCATCTGTCAGGTTTTTCCAAACCATTTAGATACTTGGACATATCTCCTGAACTTGCCCCGTGTTTTTGCGATTATTCTTTTCAACAGGAAAGTCTGTAGTTGCATAAAGAGTCTGTAGTAAGTCAGACAAGAAACATTTAGCTCAGTGTCTCTTTGTACCTTACTGTTTTTTCTTTTTTTATCATTACGCTATTTATCAGAACTTTAAGCAGAGAAAGACATGGGGGAATGATTTTGGAAGTGCATTCATACAACTTAATATCAGGAAACTAAACTCTGGAAACTAATCTACCTATATTTATTTCTTCTAAAGAGAGAGAAATGGAGAGAAACGGAGAGAGGCTTTCAGAACACAGATTGGAGTTGAAATTCAGAAGTTTTGACTTACCAGCTGGAATATTTTAATATGGTTCTCGTTAGAGGAATTTGGTGAGATTTACTTAGGTCTGTGAATACCAAGTTACACATGAATTTAAATCCCAAATAAAGCAAAGAAGGAAGACAGAACCTTTCTTTCTGCATCTTCGCAAGTTTTGCTTAAGTTGGGCAATTCAGACCCAATATTACTTATGAGCAAAAGAATCATACAAGCACTTATGAATGCTGTTACATTCCAGATCCTGAGACATTACTCAGCACTGGTGAGAAAACCGTGCATATCCTGCATAGGATTAATTGCAGGAAGAATTAGTCATGCTGGCTGACAGGGTTAACAGAAATTCATCCCTTCTCTTTCAGCGAGCCACTGAATTACTTTGCTTTTACAAGTCTAAATTATTCATGGAAGAACTTAATGAAAATGAATTTCAGCCTCTTGGTTATGAAATGTCCATTGTGGCAGTGCCACAAATCACAATTTGTGATTAATTGCTAGAATATCTTTTGTTTTTTCTCATTTCAAAATGCCCACTGCAGACACTTCCATCAGAAGAACCATGCTAAATACAATGTATTTTCAGTTACCACTGGGGGTGGGAAGAAATCTTGATTTTCACTGGGAGGATACAGTACAAATATGTGTACACCAAACTGTGGCTGGGATTCAGGTGGAAGTGCAGCAGCAGTGCTTTAAGCTATTAAGCAGACCTTAGCTGAGACATGTTGACAGCGTGAATCACAGTGGACTGAGAAGTGATAAGTATTTATAAATAAATGCAAAAACAATGAAGCCTGAGTTTTCTTAACACAGCAGATAGCACGAAAGTACTCAGCTGTAATTAAGTACCATTCTGAAACTCAGTCCAACTGAGTTCTAAAAAATGATTTCTAAAAAGTAAATAATCTTTGATTTCAGACCAGTGGGCTGCTGTCACTGCTAACTCATTCTCCAAATTCAGGCTGCTACAAAAGCTCACTTTAATCCATGCAATCTGACTTGTTCGTTTCAAAATGATTATTCATATGCTTGAGAAGTATTTCTAGATTTGTGAATTGAATTTAAAAGCATATTAGGCAACATATTTCAGCCTATATATTCCTTGATACAGTAGAATTTAATAAATTCAGGCTGACATTTTCTTATCAGAGGCAATCTGACAGAAGGTAAAAATCTTGATCTTTATACCGAAACCTTGAGCAGCGCATACACTTAACCCAGCTGAAACCTTAAGCATCTCTAGCTTCCTCTTACTTAGGACACTTTGGTAAATCAGTGAAACCACTGACACATTGATATAGATAAATATTTTGTTTACAGCTCCTCCTTTTCTGGGGCTTTGAATTTTTTGTAGTGACACTGAAAGGCATAAAGACTGAAAAGTATCAGGGAGAGATGAAGAATTTACAGATCTTCTAGCAAGAATGAATTGCTAAATGTTTTTTAGTTTCTTTTGAGTCTTAGTTTCCTTTCAGCAGATGTCACTGTGAGAGCATTTGAACTGAATCCTCCAATATATTTCTCTTTATATTACAGACATAAATTAGTCATTAATATTGGCATTTGGCATTTCAAGATAAGTGTCTATCTTTTAAAGTGATCTTTGAAATTACTGGGATGGAAGTTATCAAATGAAAAATCCAGTAGTACATACATCACTGGTTTGGGATACCTCATTTTTGATAACTTCAAATATGTCTAGTAACGTCAGGATTGTTTTAAATTAAACTAAAATGAAATCCAGTCTTTTTTTTTTTTTTTTTTTTTTTTTAAATTAAAAAAAAATTAAATCCATTATTTTTTTTTTTTTTTTTTTTTTTTTTTTTGTTAACATGTAGCTGTAACATTTTTTATTTTAGAATCATTTTTTTCTTATGCTTAAATTTATGTCATGCATTTAAAGAGAAGAGAGAATACCAGACTGGGGATTACATTTTCTCTCAGCTCTTATGCAAAAGTGAGAACAGACTTGAGCCAGTCTATCCATCATTCTCTATTAAGTATTTCTTGGAAGCTTGTTGCAATACTGTTTAAAGCCTTCATGCTTTCACAAAGACGGATGTTTGGCTTTGGATCAATATTTGGCTTTGATCTCAATCTTTCAAGTATTAATTTAAAGCTGAATCTGAGGACATTTCATCCTCCAAATACAAGTTTAATACCAACTCAACCACTTCTTTCTAGCTTTTCTGATTCATTCTTCACCCCTCTCACTTCTTTCTCAGCCACCAGTTATCCAGTTGATTTCCCTTACACAAGGGGCTTCATCTGCAGCTCTGCTATTGCTAATTCTCAGAAAGCCCTGAATTTCCAAAACCATCAGCTCTTCCTTTGCTTTTTGCTCTTAACAAGTTTCTCATCAGATATAGCAACAGGATTGTTGCCTGCTGTAGGGAACAAAGGTTCTCTCTGGATGCTAAATAAAAAGCAGATATGTTAGAATTAAAAGTAAAGTGAAAGAACAGTCTTGTAGAACATTACATGGAACAACTGACTGTGTTGTTTGAAAGAAATACCCCCTCTGACAAAAACTAAGATGATGCATGGTCTTTCTGAATCTTTAGATGTTGTAGTTGTTCAACTTACTGGTATGGAGTGAGTTAATGAATTGTATGTTCTAGAAGTCAGGTAATTTTTGACAAATTGAAATTTGAAAAGATTTGTTTTTCCAGCAAAAAAGAAGATTACTATTTTCTAATGCTTAAGTAATTATTTTTTCCTGTCTTCAAGAATACTCTTGACCTTTCAAAGTTCTTCTTCTCTCTCTTATTCTCCATATTCTCACTTCTTTACTGGAAAAAAAGGAAAAAAAAACAAATTGAAGCACCAGCATCAGTAGAGTCACAACTTGTATATCATGTTAGAAACAACAACTAAGATAGAGAGCAGGCTATATGAGTTAGATTTTCTCAATATCCTCACTAATAATGGTGACAATGCTGGCACTAACAGATAAAATAGGTAGGAACACTCAAAATGGAAAACATAATGAGGAGAAAGAGCAACTGTCGAAGACCTGCGTGTACCTTCAACAACTCCCTCAAGGAATATATGCATTAATACTTTCTTATGAAATGTTTTGCTTTTCATTTAATAGACCTACTCTCAATGGCTCTGGTTCATGCTATGTAAATGCCTGTTGATCTCCAACTAATAATTCCTGCAATTGTTGACTAATTTCAGCCAGATTTGGCCACTGTGAAGAGTAGTGTGGGGCACAGAGTTCACATTTCATGAGATAAACACAGGAGTAGATGCAAAAGACTTCAGCTTGTTGATGAAAGTCTGAGCAGTTACATCAACCATTAGACATCAGTGATACCAGGAAAGAGATGTTTGAATTCACACAAAAGCAGGAAAGATTTATTTGGAATTTACGCTGACTTAAGTGACAAGTAAAGGTCACAAGACCTCAGGAAATTGAGCTTTGGAAGTCCCTCTGCGCACAGGACTAGCTGCTTTTTAGAAGCCTTTTTCTTCTCTCTCTATTTGCCCTCCTCCTAAAGATATGAACATTCTTGCATTAAAAGCTGGAGATTTCGAACTAAAGGATTTAAAAACATAATTATTGGCAAACCCTTGTTTGCAACTTTTCAAAAACAGTCTCACTTTTTTGGGCATTTCCTTTGGTACATAATTATACACCAAAAGATTTTAGACTGAAGACCTGTGCTTGATTTAATTATCTGTATATAAAAGTGTGAAATGAGTTGTTAACAGTGGAAATGACTTGTTAGTTCCCTGATACAGATGGCTGAGAGGGTATAACTTACCCAGATGTCAGTGCACATTTCCTTAAACATTTCCTTATGAAAAGGTTAAAGAATAGCTCTGCTGCAGCTCTTATGCAAAGGTCTTGGTTACAGAGGAGGGCTACAGTGGGACTATGCAGCAATGGAATCTCTAGAGACATTGTGACTGACTCATACCAGCAGTAGCTGAAAGGATTGTGCATTTCCCTCTAAATACAATAAATAAATTCCAATTAATTAATTAAGGAAAATTGCTGAATTTTGTTTGAAAGAAGGAATTTCTAGGCCAGAAGAGTTCCCACCTCAGTACATCTGACCAATTTGTAAAATTCTGTCTCCTTTGCAGCATTTTGCTGACAACAGAAATTCCACCAAAACAGTTCTTTTCTTCTTTGTTACCTATTCCTGCCTCCAGAATGTCTTTTGCAGGAGCTGCCTGTTCTTCATTTTCATTGTTGAATCCTTACCTGGGATCATTAACCTTTCCTCAGATATTTTAAATTACTTGTCCTGAGACTAGAAGTAATTCCCAGAGTATTACCCAAACTAATAGCTGTGACTCTGGTAGCAGTAACTTAAATCACTTTATTTTTTTACAGTGCATTGTAGACACATTAAGGACAGTTCTTACTGATCTCTTTCTTTGCAGACATTCTCACATTCAATAGAGCCTCAAGAAAAGTTAAGTACTTCATCAGACTGAAAATGTTATAAGTAACTCTGGCATTTATGCAAGGAAAATTGTCCCTTTTCTGCAGTAGTTCTATTAGGATCAATTCAAATATTATCATAAAGGAAAGTAATTTCAGTTCAGTGTTCCTGTATGATTTTTTTTTTTTTCAGCCAGTCACCTCTTCCTGTACTTGCGAAAGCAAATTGCTCTGAACTTTACAAGACAGCAACAACGGGGGAAAAAAAGAAGAAAACATGAGAAAAAATTTCTTTACTATGATGGTAACAGAGCACTGGAACAAGATGCCCAGAGAGTTGTGGAGTCTCCTTCTCTGGAGATATTCAAAACAACCCTGGCACTTTTCCTGTGCACTACTGCAGGGAATCTGTCTTAGCAGAAGGGTTGATCAATTCTAGTTCCTATGATTCTGTGATTCAGTGAAGAGCAAACAAAAAGAATGGCCAAAACAAAACAAAACGAACAAACAAACAAAAACAAACAACAAAACCACCAACCGACCAAAAAGCACATGGCAGAGTATAAAGGATTCTGGCATTAACAGTTCTTTATCCCTTCTACCTGTGAGCAGACCTCCCATGCAGAAGCAGAGGAATTAAATATGAACAGATACATATTACACAGTGTAGGAAAACCAACATACAGGAGGGAAAAAAAGGAAAGAGCCTGTGATTCACCAGTGGGAAAATGCTATTTGCAGGAATCCTCACCCACTACAAGCAAGATGAAGACCAGCATGGCTGGAAGTTTGTGGAAAGGAAGTGCGACCAGCAGGCACTCACTGCTTGGCCATGTCCCAAGTTGTGCTCTAACAAAGGTGAGAGAAAAGGAGGAGAAAAACCATCTCCTCTCCTGACTGTCCCAGGTGTGATCAGCCAGGGCACCAACCATGCCGCAATATAGCTGTGATTGCTGCCCTGTATTTCCAGACGTTGGACCTCTGCTGGAGGAAATGGTAGATCTGGTTACTGATAACAATGAAAAGGTACTGAACACCTTCTTTGACTCACTCTTTACCAGATTCTTCCCAGGCTTAGGCTTAGATCTTTGAGACTGTCTCCCATAATATCTTCATCTAGAAGTTGTTGATGAAAGGACTTGATAATCAAAGAAGATCAAAAGCTGGGTGAACTTCCAGGCCCAGAGAGTGATGGTCAGAGGTTCAAAATTAAACTGAAGGTCAGTAATGAGTGCTGTTCTACGGGATCAACAACGGATTCAATCCTGTATTATACAGGATCACTACCATTGATTTCCATCAATGACCTAGACAGTAGGGTAGAGTGCACCCTCAGTACATTTTCAGATGACCCAAAATTGGGGAGAGTTGACTCTCCATGTTGCCAGAAAGACCTCAACAGGCTGGAGAGATGGGATGACAGAAGCCTCAAGAAGGTCAGTGAGGAGAAATGCAAATTCTTGTACATGGGGAGGAAGAAATCTAGTATGAAATCACAGCTATGCTTTCTTGGTCAGAAAGTAGTTTTGCAGTAAAAGACCTGGGGGTCTTGGTAGGCACCAAGTTGAGCAAAAAGTCAGCAGTGTGCCCCAGTGGTAAAGGAAGCCAACAGTAACCTGGGCTGAATTAGGCAAAGCACTGTCAGCAGGTGGAAGGGGGTGATACTTACCTCCTCCGCTCAGTGCTGGTGAGAACACAATTGGAATAATATGTACACTTCTGGGCCCCCCAGCACAAGGGACACGTGGATATAATGAAGCAGATCCAACAGATCCATTTTTGCCACCAAAATTATCAAGGGGCTGGAGCATCTCTTCTATGAGAAGAGGCTGAGAGGGTTGGAACTATTTAGTATGTTTTTTCTAGGGGCGGATCTTATCAGTGTACATGAAGGATGGAGCCAGGCTCCTGTTAGTGGTGTCCAGTGCCAGGATCAGAGGCAACTGGCACAAACTGGAGAATGGAACATTCCCTCTGAACACTAGGAGCCCTTCTGTGCTGTGCAGTGATGAAGTACTGACACAGTCTGCCCCAGACACCCTGGGACCTCCTCCTTGGGGATCTCCCAGAGCCACCTGGACATTGCCCAAAATCCTGCTGGGGCGGGGACTGGATCACATGTTCTGCAGTGGTTCCTTCCAACCTAAAACATTCTGTGATACATCTGTTTTAAACCTCTGTACAAAAGAAAAACAAAACAAACAACAACAACAACAACAAACCCCACAGCTCCCTGTTTAAACCTACCTCTTTCCAAAAAGTGACAGAGCAGTCTAAAAAAAAGAAATAATAATAACTAAGCGTCTTTGACATAATGAAGACTTTATACATGCTCTTAACTATACACACAACGTTTAATCTCATTAATTTTAGTGGAAGGTGCAGTGGTGTAAAGACATAGGTAAGTCAACAGGCTTGAGCTGTGTTTAAATTTCAGTTTTGTAAAAAGACCGTAAAGTTGATATTTTCTGTGAGTAACAATTTTTTTTGAAATTCTTTTTAGAAGACCATAACAGGTTTCTTAGGGTGTTTACAGGGCAGCATATAAAACACTGATATGATTTTTATTACCAGTACATTCATAGGAAGCAGGGTGAATTATCTTTTGGGTATTTAGGTGTTGAAGACAAATTCAATCTGAATCTGAGTTAGAATATTAACTCCAGGTACATTTCAACTTTTGTGAGCTTCTGTATTTGATGTTCTTTGGAGCATTACCATCAGACAAATTTGTCAAAGCTGTGGCAGAGATAAGCTTAATAACATCTAAAATTTTGCTTTTTAAATTTAAAAATAGGCTGTTTAGCTGGTTAGTCTTAAAAATAAATTCAGGCTCCTGTCTTCTTAAGGACAACCTCTCCCAGTTCTCCGCAAGCTTCTCACCTCTTAATAAGTAATGAGAATTCGGGCAAACAGAAACCCAGACGTTCAGTAATAGCTTGTTTCAGCACTTCTTTTTTAAAATGCTCTCTTCTCTGGCCTGTTCCCAAATGCCTGAATCTCTCCCTCTCGGGCTCCACTGTCAAATACCTCCAATTACTGCCAGAAAATTGTGCCTCACTGTTATTTTAATGAGGAAATTTTACTTTGCAGACATTGCTGTTTCTCTTGGTCTTTTCTCCTCTCCTTAGGATGGCTTAACATATCACTCTACCAGGAGAAAAAAAAAATGAAACAAAGTAGATGGATACAAATTCCTATAAAGCATAAGACGTCATACAATTTATTCAGCATAATGCACACTCAAAATTGATTATACCTACCAAAAAAAATAAGACTGATGGGGTTCATGTGTGGGACTGAAACCAACAGATTTAAAAACAATGTTTTTTCAATGACCTGGAATTTTAGTACAATGACTTTTAGTGTAAAATCTACCCCCGCCCACCGCATCCCACTCCCAACAAGGAACAAGGTAGAATTTGAAGAAATTACACCTCTGGCTGCATTTTCTGGAATGTATTTATCAGACATCCATTATATTATTATTTTCTTTCTGAAATGGGTCTGGTGAATATAGGATTTTTATTTCCTGTTTGTGTGGGTTTTACATGGAAAGATTCAACATGAACTGTGATTAACATCATTAAACTGCATTGGTATCTAGGATACCAGTAAATCCTGAATATTTGAGATTGAAAGCACTCACTATCTGGAATCAAATTCCGTTAATGATTTATGTGTGTGTACATCAGGATTCCAGCAACACTGGACTCTCATAAATTCAGTCTTTAAGTTGTGAATGCAGCATTTTACATTATGTGCTGAAAGAAGGGACCAAAAAAACATGACTACTACATGCAAAATAAACAAGAGTTCAAGCAGTTCAGAGTTGCAAGCAATTCTTATAAACTTGGGATGTCTTGAAAATGTATCTCAGCTAGGGTTAAAATGTGTGCTGCTTGATAAAGACCACTGTAAAATAACAAATACTTGATTAAGTAGCTAGTCTCAACAGTTATACTGCAGCCAGACAAAAAATAGTTGCACTTATTGTTATACTACAGGGACTATGACTACATGGACCAACCAACAAGAGTTAAGTTAATGCAAATATAGCATGTTTTGCTTACATGCTGTAACTGCTCCTGGCTCCTAGATTCACAGCACAATCTCCATCTCGCCTAGGTTACCAGTGTTAACAAAGTCAGCAAAGTTTGTTGAAGACCTGGCATTTTGTCTCCAGTTAACCTGATCTATACCTGGTAAGTCTGGGAAAGTTTACCCACCTGTAACAATGCAAATTCATGACACAGAAGAGAGTACAACAAACCTGAAAAAGACACAGAGAAAAAACAGAGGGAGAACTTAAATGCCAGTGCTCAGAAAATATCATAAAAATATCTCTTAAATACGTTTATTAGCAGAATGTTAAGGGAGCCTGTGCTCTCCTTCAGCGTCCTGTGAGGCCATATGTCTGCTCAGAATGGCTCCATCTGCATGCCTCAGTAGTAGCTCATTTTCAAACTAAATCCTCCTTCTTTTTGTAATATCTTAACCTACTGGATGATTTTCAAAGTCTTCACATGCCATAGCAGGATCAAGATCTCTAGTGCAAATAGCAGCAGATTCACTTTTCATTTAAAACTGGAGGACACAGAACTCATTATTTCTCTCACAGCTCTGACCTGATCAGTGGGAGATCTGAATTGCAATCATAACTTAGGTCCAGAAATTCAGAGTTCACAGCACTTGGAATTTCAAAATCATTTAGGTTTAACCCAGCATGTAGCTAAGCATCACGTAGCCATTCATTTGCACACCCCACCTCAAGTGGGCTGAGGGAGGGAGCTGGAAACAAACATATCTCATGGGTTGAAATAAAAACTATTCACTGAGACAGAAAATGAAATAGGAAAGAAAATGCAATGGTAACTATATATATATATATATATATATGTATCTCCACAATGCAATTACTCACCACTTGTTGACCAGTGCCCATCTAACAGTACAAGTGCTCACTAACTGATGCCTTGCTGGCAATGCCATGTCTCATCACCTGCCCATCACTTAGAAACAATCAAAACATCAGCGTGCTATTAACACTGTCTCAGCTGAAACCAGGACAATAATAAATGAAAAGCAGTTGGAATTGAATCACAATGCATTGAGCACTCACCTGGGAGAGGAAAGCCCTGGGGTTTGTTTTTCTGATCACATTATACAGTGTAAATTACAGCACAAACACATTATTAAAAAACAGAGTATGAACAGTAGGTTCCACACTAACAACTTTGTCCATGTGCCTGGACTAAGATTAAGCTCAAATACATGAACAAAACAAAACAAACAAAAACTAACCAACCAAACAACAAAAACAGCAACCTCCCTCCAAAAAAAAAGAAGTCAAGAGAAACAAACACAAACTGCAAGAGAGAGGCAAGCAAAAATACCAGTAGGCCTTCATGGATGAACAAAGAGATCCTGCACAAGCTCAAACACAAAAAGCAAGGGTGGAAGCAAGGACAGGTAGCCAGAGAGGAATCCAGAGAAATTGTTGGAGCAGCCAGGGATCAGGTTAGGAAAGCTGAAGGCCTGATAGAATTAAGTCCAGCCAGGGATATCAAGGGTAATACGAAAGGCTTCTGTAAGTATTTCAGTGATGAAAGGAAGACTAGAGAAAGTGTGAGCACTCTTAAGTAGGCAATGGCAGACCTGGTTAACCCAGTTACCAGGGATCTGGAGAAAGCTGAGGTATTCAATGGCTTTTTTTGCCTCAGTCTTCACTGGCAAGTGCTCTTGCCACAGCACTCAAGTCTCAGAAGGCAAAGGTAGGAAATGGGAGAATGCAGAACCACCCACTCTAGGAGAAAATCAGGTTTGAGCCCATCTAAGGAACCTAAAGGTACACAGCTCCGTGGGATCTGGTGAGATGAGATGTGCAGGTCCCAAGGGAACTGGCAGATGAAAAAACTGGCAGTGCTAAACCACTATCCATCACATTTGAAAAGTTGTTACAGTCCAGTGAAGTTCTGACTGATTGGAAAGGGAGAAAAATAAGTTCCATTTTTAAAATGGAATAAGGAAAGGACTGGATAACTACAGACCAGTCAGTTTCACCTCTGTGCCCAGCAAGATCATGGAGCAGACTCTCCTGGAAACTGTGCACGTGGAAAACAGAGGTGATTGGTTAACAACCAACTTGGTTTCACTAAGGGCAAATTGAGCCTGGCTAACTAAGAGGCCTTCAATGATAAAGTTATAGCATTAGTGGATAAGGAAAAAGCAACTACCTGGACTTGTGCAAAGCATTTGACACTCCCACACAGCATCCTTGTCTCTAAATCACAGAAACATGAATTTGACAGGTGGACCACTCAGTGGATAAGGAATTGTCTGGATGGTTGCACTCTAAGTGTTGTAGTCAATGTCTTGATGCCTGGGTAGAGACCAGTGGAAAGTAACGTTTCTCAGTCAGTGTTCAGACCAGTGCTGTTTAAAATATTTGTTGGTGATATGGACAGTGGGACTGAGTTCATTCTTAGTTTGCAGATGACACCCAGCGGGGTGGTACAGTTGACACACTGAAGGGAAGAAATACCACCCAGATGGACCTTGACAAGCTTGAGAGGTGGGCCTGTGTGAATCTGATGAAATTCAGTGGAGCCACATGCAAGGTCCTGCACATGAGCTGGGGCAATCCTGAGCACCAATACAGGCTGGGCAAAGAATGGGGGTTGTTCTGTGAAGACAGAAATACTTTCCCTAGAGAACTGTCCACTTATCAGGACAACATAGAGGAAATGATTCAGACCACGTGGTTAAAAAAGAAAGGCAGTCTTTTTTCTCTCTTTGTCTCTTAATAAAACCGTGTCCTAAGATGACATAAAATTACTGCATGTCATCATATGAAAACAGAGCCTTCATACTAAGTAGAGTCTATTGTCTTAGCATCTGAAACTGAACAAAAAACCCAACCCCCACATCAAAAGAACAAGATTAGAATCACAAAGCTTAGTATTCAAAAGCATGGAAGTAACAAAATGAAGACTGCCAGAATTTTCTTTTTAGCAATTTTATCTGTGAGTACATGACTGTCTGTTATCAAAAGGTCACCACTATACAAGAGTGAATAGTTACTACTCAAATTAGTGAGTACTTATGCTTATTTTCTTCTTATTGTTGTACAAATAGATTCATGTCATAATACAGTACTTTTGGGAAACTTCAGAGTAGTAAGGAGTGATGAAAATCTCTGTTTTATAACCTTGGAACCAAGGTATTAACAAAATTAGAAAATTCTTTTTTTTTTCAGTTTTCAACTGGCAAATTGGAAACAATTGGAAGCTCATTTTTCAGAGCAAAATAGGCTTGTGCAACCCATCTCATATGCAAAAGGACTTCATTTGCAGTTGCCATTGCCTTTATCTGAAAATCAGACCTTGGTGTATCACCTTAGATATACAAAAAATGAGAAACATGTAATTTGTAGCTTTATATAAAAAATTTAAATGATATGACTTGCTCAGAAACTCTCATGCACATTTTATGAAAGCCAAGTATAGTAACACACATCATGGGTAGCAACAGAAAGGTTTGTTTAGTGCGAGAAATAATAAGGCTAAAGGATGGATCCTTTGGAAATATTATTACTGAAACCACTGCCTCTTGCTTATTTTCTAAAGATGACAAAAGCATGTCTTAGTATAAAAACTGACTAGAATGTCAAATATGCCATTGCTGCAGACATTGTAGTGGCTGGAGGAATTCTCCACAAGATGGTTTTGGCATTTGATACTGTCCAAAATACATTTTCTCCCAGTTTTATTCCTCAACATTATGGAAAGCTTTTAGTTGAAATACATAGGCAGCTAGAGTCAAATACTCATTATGGAAGAAAAAAAATCTTAACAAATGTTATATATCAAAGTTTTCTCGTAACATTTTCATTTTATGCACATACTGCTCACCATACACAGAGGATGCTACATCAAAGAGAGAACACTGGGAACAAATTTAATTTTTGTTATGGTGGGAAAGCCTTTTTCTATTACATCTCTAAGTACTAAAAGTGATTATTAAAATAATGTGAATTGTTTGTTTTAGATTAGCAAATGATTGTGTTGCACTTAATTATCTCACCTCTAGATGGAAAAGTAGAATTCTATGTGACTAAGCATACATCAGAGAGTAAAGGCATACTGGGATGGATACTTCTGGCCTCCTTTTCTCGTTTCTATTTTACACTATTACAGCAGGTCTTGACTCAAACATGGAGCTTTGTATGTTGATATACATGAAAATTAGAGAATTGGGTTCATCTTCCATGGTTTCATTCCATGCCACCAGAAAGTAATGGATGTGAATACTGGGAACATATTAAGTGTAAAAGTCAGTTTGCCGAGAGATTATTCAATAATTTAAAAATCAAGACTTGTTTTGTCAAAACAAAACATTTATTAGTGTAGTCAGATCACTCATGCAGACTTGAGAGAGTGCATGCGCTATGTAGTAATAGCAAATGTATTATTAAAGGATTCTACTTGCCCGAGTACATAACTGTCACCTGATATTTAATCTATGTCATTAGTAGACAAAAACACACTGCTTTTGAAACAGATAATTTAGATTAGCTATCATTATATGAAAATTGTAGTTGAGGCAAAAGAAGAGCAACTTTAGCACTGCGTCAGTAAGCATAGTAAAGCTTAGACTACTCCCTGATATGCTCTCCCAGCTCCTTGATCAGCCAGTGATGTAGAACTGCCTATATGCTAATTTCATCTTCTGACTTAGAGTAAGTCAAGAGCGCCTGATGCATATCTTAGTTTTGTCAGAAGAAAATAACTTTTGTCTTGACAGAAGAGCTCTTTTATCCTGAAAGAAAAGAGAGCAAACAAAGAAAAAACATCAGGAAATCATCTATTACTTGCTGGTCATTTGGCCTTGACGGTATAGAATATTGCCATAATATTCTAAAACGAAGAGTTCTGTTCGTATATCCTTGAGTTCTGTAGAGATACACTGGTTATGAAGCTCTTCACATACTAGAACAAAAGATATCTCATACTCCTTGACATCTGACTCATATAGTCAACAGAGTTCATAAAAAGGCTAGTCTTACTTTAGAGTGACCTATATTTAGTTTGCTGACAAGCTTCCCAGGCTATTTCAGCTACAAATATTCAACAGGGAGCAAAGGCAAATCTGTGTAATGGATAAGAGGATTCTGAGGTACACCCTTCTGCATGGCCGATCATCGTAGCCACTAATTGTGAAGCCAAATTCCAGACTCTCATATCATTAAGTTTTCATTGGCATTTAACAAGTTAGGTACATGATGCACTTAGGGGTAGGTTGAACTACCAGTGTGGAGATCTGTAATTTAACAGCTCTTGAGTTGAGCCAGAAGACAGATGAATGAGTCAATGCACCTGCTGTCTCTGGCAGCCAGATATTAGCAATCCATACCGTGGATAACATGGTGATTATGTCATTAAGGTTAGGATGCTACGACAGAGGACAGTTTAAAAGCTTCCAGATCCCTCTGAAAAATGAATAAAAAGATTAAAAAAAAAAAAAAAAGATAAAAAGATAAGATGATGCAGGGTAAAAACTGCTAGAAATATTCTGTTAACTATGAAGAAATGATACCTTGCAACATAACTATGTTTAATATATAAAAATGCTTTTGTGAAAAGATGCCTGCCTGAATTGTGTAGACTTCTAGAGTAAAAACATTTAAGATTTCATGATTTATTATTTTTTTTACCAACTGCTGTTTTATTGCATAATTTAAATAAAGAAAAATAGCTTGTAAACTCCATTGTTCTCATGGTGGCACAAAATAAAATGTAGATGGTAGGATGTGGGTGTGAAAAAGCTTTGGAGAATGAGGAAAAGTAATTTTAAAAAAGCAAAATTAGTTTGGTAGCAATATTTACCTTATAGCATAGCAAAATCATGGAATGACACAAACCAGGTCTTTCCTCCTAATTTCTGATATCTTGATATTCTTTCCTTACAAAGAAACTCTGTAAGCATGTATTTACTTCAGTACCTCCAAGGTGCAAAATGGTCAGAGGAAACAGAAATGGACTTGGCATAAAAGTAGGGACACACTGTTCCTTCATTTTATCTTAACTCCAATATCAAAAGGCTTCTCATATTCATGAGATAAGCCAACATTTGAAAAATTAAAAAGAGACATCTGAGCCCAGCTGAGCACCTCAATCTCTATAGCTGATTGATGTGTTACAATTACATGCTACTTCCATCACGCTTCAGAAATACCAGTTGATGGGCACTCGGAATCCAACTTTCGCTGGCATGATCTAATTCATGCTGTTTCTATTGAATCATAAGGATAAAATAAAGAGTTTCAAATTACATGTATTAATGCAGAAACCAAATAATTCCGAATAACTAGAAGTAACCGCAGAACAAAATCTAAATGGCATTTACATCCTTGAAATTAGATCTATCAGCCTACAGAACAGTCTTCCAAATTAAATAAATAAGGTTCACTCTCACAGGTAATTTACTATCAGATTAGGTGAAACCTCAATCCTGTAAAACCAATCCTATGGTTGCAGAGGAATAAAACTGATAATTTGGTAAGTCCACACAAAATTCCTCCTCTATACATTTAAATGCTCTTCCTAGGTCTGACTCTTCCTCTTTGAGTGCTTCTCCTATTACTGTGCTTTCATTCTATTCACATACACATAGCACATGCATTGTTCTTGCTTTATCTTTTGGTCAGGCAGTTAAACTTGATCTCTCAAGGTTCTTTCCATCTGAGCTGTTCTGTTCTGTTCTGTTCTGGCTAGATACAACCTGATTTTTCAAACAAGCCTTTATTGATCATCATTCATTTTTTTCCTCTAATACCTTAAGACTTGTGGTGGTTTCATACTAATGGCTAATTAAGCTCCACTACACCACTCTTACTCCCCATTCTCAAAGAAACAGGGCAAAAAGACAGGACCAAAAACTTACAGGTTGAGATAAAGACAGGGAGATCACTCACCAACTGCTGTCAAGGAAAAACAGACAGCACAGAAAAATTGATGTAATTTGCTCCTTATTGCTAATAGAGCAGTGAGAACTAAAAGCTAACAAAAAACATCTTCATCCCTCTGCTCCCACTTTTACCTCCTCCATCCAAGTGTCACTTGGCATCGAGTTTTTCAAACTCATGATATTTTACCTCTTCCATTTCCTCATACAGCCCTGCTTGATGAGTGTCTACTGGATTGTGTTGAATGGAGATGTGATGGGACTTAGAAAAATATACTGTCCTTCTTGCTCCCCTGTGGTTCAGGGATTTACAGTATGATTATCTGTGCTATCTAATTTACCTTCACAGTCCTACTTACTGTATATTAATGTCAACATACCATAGGATCACAGAACGACTCAGGTTGGAAAACACTTCCAGAGGTCTCTAGTCCAGCTTCCCACAAATGGAGCAGATCCATTTAGAGCAGGTTGCTTAGGTCTCGTCCAGTCAGCTGCTGAATACCTTCATGGATGGGGACTCCACAGGCTTTCTTGGCAACCCATGCCAGCATTTGATACTTCTTGGTGAAACAGTTTTCCCATCTTATAGATGAAGCATTATGTTGATATCAAACTGAAGGCCAAGTACGCTCCACCACACCACTCCCTCACTTCTCCTCCTCAAAGAAACAGAGGAAGAAAATACGATGGAAAAGAGCTCAAGAGTTAAGATAAAGACAGAGATCACTCATCATCACATACAAAACAGTCTAAGTGTGGAGAGATTAATGTAATTTATTGTCTGTTGCAAACAGACCAGAGCAGTGAGAACTAAAAACAAATTATACCTTCGTCACCATCCACCCTCTACCACCGCCTCCTCCCAAGTGGCGCAGGGCACTGGGCTGTGGTCAGTGGTCATGTGCTGCAGCTCTGGCCTGGGGCTGCTACTGTGGGGGTATCCATGGGCTGTGGTCTTCAGTCCTCATCCACTGTTGCACCAAAGGCTCCTCCACGGCTGCATGTGGACATCTGCTCTGCAGGGTGCCCTTGGGCTGCAGGGATCAGCCTGCTCCTCCATGGGCCCTTCCTGGGCTGCAAGGATATTCTGCTCCATGCAGGAATGCCTCCTGCCTTCCTTCTGCACTGACCTTGGTCCCTGGTTAAATCTGTTCTCCCAGAGGGACAATCAGTATCACTAACGGCTCAGCTCTGGCAGCAACAGTCCCATTTAAAGCTGCTGTGATCTGATAAGGGGCTCTGCTCATAAAGGCTACCCTGCTGCCCAAATCTTGCCACATCTGCCATTCCATTTCCAACTGCCTGATGCTGAGTCTTCATTTTCAACAGCAAACAGCTTCAGAATCAGACCTTGCCTTTCCATTTTAAGGTTTAACAACTAATTTTAAGGGGAACTTGATTTTACCTTTTTTTTTTTTCTCTCCTCTCATGTAAATAATGCAATGACTGGTAACATGACAGTAGCACTGACAGCTTGTTCGAAAAGCTGTATTTTACAGTTGAATACAAGACAGCAGTTATGTAACACTTATTGCTTACTGATCTCAAAGTATGTGAAAAAGAATGCAGAATTTCCATACTATATTTTAAAGTACCTTTATTTTTTTTTCCTTTTGCTCCAAACAAGTTTTCATGCTCTGAACAAAATGTTTTTCCTGTTCTGACTTCTAGATCTTCTCTATATTCACAGACAGGGAAATCTTTTTTTTGAGGGCATGGATACATTTGGCTTTCCAGATCATTTTGGCAAGGCTTATATTAACACACATCATTGCAAAGCTGCTCCTAAGAAACCATCATGAATGGTGCAGCGCTGTCCCTAGAACATCACTTCCCCCATCCTCACCACACTTTTACTGTAGTACCTGCACAGTCTGTATGACTTTGCAGCTTTTCCTTCATAGTTCAGCTCCCACAAACCAACTCAGAGCTGCTCTATACTCTCTGAAGCCACGAAAAATCTCAAATTCAGGCTCCTGTAAGAGCAGATGCAAAACCCAGGGGAATCCACAGGTTTCTCATCTATTCCATACCTCCATCTGGTGCTTGAAGAAAGGAAATTGAGAAGGAAGGTTGAGCAAAGGGGTTCAGGACAGTTGGAGTAGGCTTGGAGGGCCACAGAATGCAAGTGGAAAGAATGCTGGAGCAGGAGCACAAGGGAGAGCATGCTGAAGAAGAGACAGAGGATCTGTGAACAAGCTGTGAACAAGCTGGATTTCACCTCACCTACTAAATTACTTCCAAACCTAAACATAAATAGAATCCCTACACAAAGAAAATTACAATAAAACTAGTATTTTAGATAGATTTTAAAGGCTGTTTAGAAGCACTTCTCAAAAGTGTCTTTAAATAGTTGGCTTATGCTGTCCAAGTGCTTTAATAAAAATGTGAGCAGTTTTGAGAGAAGAGGTTAGAGCAACTTGCCATGTTTAATGTTTCTGCAGAGTAACTTGAAAAGTCTTCAGCCCTTTCCAACCTGTATTCACTTGCTATGTTGAGCAAAAGTACAAGCAAAGAGACTACTTTGCAGAAACCTGTGGTAATAAATTACATATTTTTAAGTATCTATAAAACCTAGCATAGAACCTTATATCAAAATCAACTTTTCTGTTTTGTGTCCTTAGATAATGGAAGGAAATGCATGCACCTTGTGGTGGTGTACAGTGGAGACCAGTGAGGGTTTACAGTACTGTTTCTGCTGTCTCAATATCTTACTTTCTTGTGCTGCCATTTAAAGCATGAAATCACCTGTAGTTTATGACACTGGGGACCATGGCAGTTCCTTCCTAGATAACAGATGAAATGGTGCAGATTTTTGGCTAAAACAATTAATGTCTTGAAGATTGATGTATGGACACAACTAGGAAGGTTCTTACAGCAGGAGGCTAAAGAGGCACCATGTAAGATATGGCCAGGAACAGCTTTGAGCCAGCTACAGCCACATCAAGCTGGCCCCGAAACTGCAAGGAGCTGGGGCTAGAAAGGGGGGGGAGAAGATTATCCAGCACCATTTGCCATCAATCAGAGGAGAACAGGTAAGGACAGTGAAGCTGTCCATAGTCTAAGCATGTCTGGAACAAAACCACTGATTTGAACTAACTATTTTGAGATCATTTGCATAGAGGGAAGAAAAAGTACCCAGTGATGGGAAGATGTGAGGATATACCATTCTACAACAAATCTCATAACAAATCAAAAGAGTTAAGAGAATGGGCATCACTGACATGAGTCATTTGAGGGACTGAAAATAAATAAGATAATAAAATTGCACATAAATGTTTTAATATAGTAAATGTCTTGGTTGTTAACACTGCAGATTGTCCAACTAAAATGCAACAATAAATACAAACTGTCTCTGGAGGTACATACATTGCCTGAAAGAGTAAAAACCAATTATGAATGACACAGAAAAAAAGCCAAGACATTCCTCACTCCTTGGACAGCTGCAGAGGGCAAGAAATGTTGGGGGAAAAGCATGGTTGGGAATTGTGTTTGTTGTTCTGAAGCATTAGAGCTATTGAAAGAGAGAAAATTTCTTTAAATCTGACTTCTAACCTGTATTTCTCTCTGAACAGATTTGACTTCCTTCTTCATGTCTGCTTGTAGCAGTACATTAGGTAGTCATACTGCTGCTCCAACAAATACCACAGTACAAAAAGAAATGTAAGTATAAAAGCTGAATTTGATTAAATAGACTTTATTTCCAAAGAAAATTGAAGCAGAATATTTGGAGTAGGATGTTATTCTCCAGTTTATTACCAAGAAGTCTGAGTGCAATATAAAACTCAATTGTTTGAGGAATCATATTTAATTACAATGACTGAGAAACATCCTCCATCTTACAAGGCAGCGCAATACACCAAAACAGACAGCAGTCAAGAGGAGACTCTACCCTCTGTTGTGAGACTATTATGTAAGCACTAACTGGTAAAGATTTGCTGGATGAAGGTCATAATGCAAAGAAAAACAAAAACTGACCACAGTAATTATTCTTGGTTTTCTCTTTAATCACACAATTAGGTCATGACAGGAAATCTATAGTTTTGTGCATGGTCAGCTCTATGGTCTAGAAATTACAGCCATCATATTGGTATGTATGAAAGTAGAGGAGCTGTTTTGGGACTGAGCTGTTGGTGTTTTGGATCAAAATATCAGTGTGAGTGAGACTGTCCTTTTCATTTTCATAGTAAAATAAAATAAGAATTAGTGGTAAAACATGCAAAAAAAAAAGAGATTTCAAATGCCTTTAACAAGATTTGAAACATATACAATCCAAGATAAGAAAAATACTTAGCTGCAAACATCTGATGACATTTCATGATTGTGTAATCTCAACTATGTGTTAACATCTATACAAGCTGTGTTCTGCAGTTTATCAGTTCAAGATTTTGCCTAACTTTTAACCAGCCAACTCAGCAACTTTTGTTAATCAGTTTATATCAAACTGATTGGTAAAAACATGGTCTTGTCTGGTGGATAATAGAAGGCCCTCCAAAAATAAATCATGTAATTTAAAATAGAATTTTCTTCTGAACAAAGGGAATAAGATGGTAAAAAGCTGCCAAAAATAGACACAAGGAAAAATTGCAGCTCTGATAGAAGAGTCACGAATCAGAATGAAAAGAGAAGAAAGATTTCAGGCCTTTGTAGAAAACTGCTGCTAGTAATCATGAGAATGTTGTGTATTTATGTTGTACAAAGTCATCCCAGAAAGCTCAAAGGATTGAGGAAATATTCTGCCATTAGAAACACAAAGGTTTCAAAAAGAATCTGAGAATATTAAGTGCCTAAAACTTGCTAGCAGTCATAATATCCGTCAGAGTCTTCTAGCAGAAGCTTCAACTTGGGGTGCTGACAGTGTGTACTGACTGTATGAGAAAGGCCACTTTCCCTAATTAGGGCAAATTCTTGAGTTTTGTCTGCAGTTGTCTTTTAAGATTCCAGTCCTTCCTCCTTTCTGTAATAGTTTCATTCAATTCAATCAAAAATATAATTGCAATTCTGTGATAATCTGTCAAAGCAAATGTATATCTGAAAGTTACTTTGCTTTTCCAGCTACATCAGTTAGTCTACTAAAATATATCACTACAGACAGTCTTGTTTCCACTTGTAAGCTGCACTGTACAGACTGAATGACTTATTCCCTTCTGCAAATGTCTGTGTGCTCATTGCCTCTTTTCCTGTCACTGAGCAAAACTGAAAAAAAAAACAAAAAAAAACTGGATCCACTGTTTTGATGCTCTCTTTCTAGGTATTAAGAGACATTGATGAGATCCCTTCTAAGTCAGCTCTTCTCTAGGCTGAGCATCATGGAATTACAGAATTACAGAAAGGCTTAGGTTGGAAGGGACCTTAAAGCCCACCTAATCCCAAACCCCTGCCATGGGCAGTGCCACCCACCAGCTCAGGCTGCCCAGGGCCCCATGAAACCTGGCCTTGAGTGCCTCCAGAAATGGGGCATCCACAGCTTCCTCAGGCAAAATGTTCCAGTTCTTAGAAACCCTCTGAGCAAAATTTTCCTAAAATCTAAATCTCCTTTGTTTAGTTTAAAGTAATTCCTTCTTCTGTCATTATCCAAGGAAAAGTCAGTCTCCCTGATGTTTATTGAGCTCCCTTTAAATATGAGAAGGATGCAATGAGGTCCATCCAGAGCCTTCTCTTCTTCAGGCTGAACAATCCAGCTGCTTCAACATTTCTTCATAGGAGAGATGCTTCAGTCCCTCCATCACCTTTGTGACCCATTGTTTGACTCACTCTGGTATGTCTTTATGTCTCTTTTGTCAGGAGATCCAGATCTGGTCACAGCATCCTAGTGTGTCACCAATGCTGACTAGAGGGGAAGGATCATCTCCATCCACTTGCTGGCAACTTTGCCTAATGGAGCCCAGGAAACCATCAGACTTCATTTAGCATGGGCACATTGCTGGCTTGGCTTAGAGACCCAGACTCTTTTCTGCAGAGTTTTCCAGCTGCATGCCCCCAGCATGTCCTGATGCCTGGGTCTGTTCTTCACCTGTTGCAGGAGCTAGCATTTCTCCTTGTTGAATTCCTGCTAGCCCATTTCTCCGGCCCATCAAGGTCCATCTGAACAGCAGTACAATACTCCAGCATATTAGCTACTTCTCCCAGTTCTGTGTCATCTATGAACTTGCTGAAGGATACTCTGCTTTATCATCCAGATTATTAATGAAGATAGTCAATAGGATTGGGCCCAGCATTGATCGCTGGGGTATGCTGATAGTGTCACTGACTTTGTATCACTGAACACCACTCTCTGGGCCTGGTTATTCAAACATTTTTCAGTCTATCTCACTGTCTGCTCACCCAGCCCATGTTTTATTAGATTCTCCATGAGGATCTCACAAGAAACAGTGTCAAAGGGCTTAATGAAGTCAAGGCGGGCAATAACCACTGTTCTCCCCTTATATACAGAATCACAGAATATACCAAGCTAGTTATTTCATTAAGGAGTGTTATCAGGACTTCTGAAGACCCTTTGCCCATTGTTACTGTTCTGGCACATTTTGCAATCCTCAGTAATCAAAAATGTAAAAATAATCATGCATAATTGAAGAAGACAAATCAAATGGATGTTTTTTAAACAAGAAAGACTTGTAAACACTTAAAGCACTGAGTTAATAAAACATCTGACCAGCATAATGAATGTTTTTCTTTGTGGATTCGTAATTAATTACAATACTTCTGCACTAAATAGATTTCCATGAGGAAACTGATTAATATTTACAGTGAAAAAATATAGCATATCAATTTTAGAATTACTGTAGTGCTATAGTGGAAACACTAAAAGTGTATTGATTTAATAGCTTAAATTACAACCTATAACCAAACCAAAGAGTTATGTCAAGCCAATAGAATTCTACTGTAGTATAAACTAATTCACATCTGCAAACATTTTCAGAACTTTGTAATATTTGACAAGTTTCACTGTGTTCAGTAGACTCTGTGCTGACTTTGTCAGCGAGCAGCCAGTGTCATCTCCCTTGGGATGTGGAAGGACTGCGGCCAGGCCAGGATACAAATGCATTTCGGCAGGAGCCAATGGCAGGCAGGGCAGGACCATGGGCAGCAGAGGCCAGACCTGCTTGCAGAGTCTCTGGCACGAGGCCTGATGGGCTCAGGGGCAAATGTGGAAGCCCAGAGTGGCTGGTACCCCCAAAGAAGACTGGGACAATAAGGCCTGGCAGTGGCTCAAGGCCCTAGCAGATCTTCTGGTGCAAGGAATCCTTCATCACAAATGAGATTCCATTTTATTATGTCTCATAGGAGTGACTTTATAGAATCACAGAGTTGTTAATATTGGAACAAAACTCTAAGATAATCTAGTGCAACATAAGTGCATCCCCACCATACACACTAACCATGGCTCTCAGTGCCACAACTGCCCTTTTCTTGAACAAGTGCAGGTGTCTCCACCACCTCCCTGTGCAGATTGTTTCAATGCCTCACCACTCTTTCAGAAAATATTTTTTTTCTAATATCCAACATGAACCTCCACTGGTGCCTTGAGGCCATTCTCTCTCATCCTATCACTGTTACCTGGAAGGATGACCTCCTCCACACCACAGTCTCCTTTCAGGCAGTTGTAGAAAGTGATAAAATCTCCCCCGAGCCTCTTCTTCTCCAGACTGAAAAATCCCAGTTCCCTCAGCTGCTCCTCATAATACTTGTGTTCTACACATTCTTTGCCCTTCTCTGGACGTGCAACTGGCCCCAGTGTCTTTCTTGTAGTGGGGGGCTCAAAGCTGTACATAGTACTCAAAGTGAGGCCTCACCAGTGCTGAGAACAGAGGGACAATCACCTCCCTGCTCCTGCTGAGTTGTAAAGTTTTACAGGATAGGAACTGGCCTTTAAAAGCAGTAATGAAGGAATTCGTTCCCCAAAGATTCTCCAGCATTTAAGATACAAAACAGGTACTTCTGCATCTGCCCCAGGAAGTGCCATCACTTCATTGACGATACAAGATGGCAAGAGCACTTTAGGGCACTTCAAGAACCAGAATGAGGTTTTTAAGTTTAATTCCTGAAAGTTTATTTTCAAAAGATACATTTAATCTGGAAGTTTTTTTAGGCAGCCTATATACACACTGAATGTTTTGTCTGCATTATTACCATCAAAATGTAATGTTTGAAGTTAATATAGTAAATTCAAGTAGGAAATGCCAGAAGAGACTGTGTATGCAATCTCTTTGCTTCTGCTTGCACATTTTATAAGATAGCTCTTAAAGGAAATCACAGAATCACAGAATTGTAGGGGTTGGAAGGGACCTCCAGAGATCATCGAGTCCAACCCCCATTAATAAAATTAAACCATTTTCCTTATATCTGTCTGCTCTGTTCACTGCATGGCTGAAGAATTCAGATTACTGGAAGCCATCTTCAAACCGAGATGGAAATTAAGTTAGAAACATACTCTATCCCAGTTACAGGAAAACATTTCACTAATAAGCCATTACAGCAGTAGCATATAATGGACAGGACTGAGTACGGATATGATAGGCTCCTTCTGAGCTTTAAGCAATTATGTTGGTTTGAGCATTTACTCGGAAAGTTTGGAAAGTATCAGTTTCCCTTCTTAATGCCCTACTCCAAAATGCAGTGGGCAAAGACCTCCGGAGTCAGCGTTCTCAGTCCTCTCTTTGTATAGGCAACTACATATCATCATCTTCAAAAATTACCTGTATTTAACTTGCAGAACCACTTTATTGTTACTTCTTTCAGAGATATGGTGGATGGAATCCATTGTAGCCATGTATTTCTAGTTAAATATTATGTTCCTTTAAATGATGACTAGGAAATTGTGAACTTGGAGTAGGGAAAACTTGCAACTTCCTGGAAGACCTTCTGCTTGGGAAAAAGGAGATGCTCTGGGATGGGAGAGGCAAGAGCTGGGAGGCTGCAGAGAGGAACAGGAAGATGCCAGCCAGCCCCAGAAGGGAGTAAAAAACTTCCTGGAGTTTTCTGCAACTTGCTCCAGTTAGTGTCATTATATTTTCAACATTTCGAAAGTAAACTATCTTAGCTTATGGCTTTTGAGTTTAAAGATTTCTCTGACTTACCTGGGGAGTTCCCAGTATGAGAAGATGTAGGAAAATCTATCTCAGAGCCCCAAGTATTTAAGTTGTCCTCTAAATTCTAATCTACATTTACTGATGGAAATTTTCTATCCGTTCTTGCAGCAACACTGAGTGTTAGCTTAAAAAGCTCTTCTCCTCCTTAGCATTTGTCTCTTTGACGTATTTATGAAGAGAAATTATATCCACTCTTTCATTTTGCAAGGATGAGCAAACCCAGCTATTAACATTTCCTTTCATAAAATAAGCTATCAATTTCCCTTATCATTTTAATAGCCGTCTTTACATTCTTCCCATTAAGATTCATCTCCTACCATTGCAAAAAACTGCAATTCCATGGGAGTGTTCTCAGAGGAGGTCTTACCAGTGTCCTGTATTGATTACAAACTGCCGGATGTTACATTCTGGATGAGGTTTCTTTTCTCGTATTACAGTCCATGATGGAGTTGTTTCATGATGGAATGCTAAATCCATGTTTTTCTCTGTAACGTTTTACCTTTCCTTCAATGCATGCCTTGCACAGGAAAGGGGAGTTTAAAATCTACCCTGGGGGCAGACTCTGAGCCTTTCATCAGACTGTATCCTGAGGCATCCTTTTTATTGGTCCCAAGTGACTCAGTAAGTCTCTTGCACTCAAGTCCTTCACATCCAAATGCAGGCATTCGAACGAGAAATACATCATTTTTTGATCTGTACATTTTTGTTCAGCACATTGCAAACTTGTAACTACGTTTTTGTTTGAGAGGAATGGGTGGAGTCAGAAAAAATGTAGTTTTGTCCAAAAAGATTGAGATTTACATTTTCCAAAGTGGACGTATTTGTATCTGAACCAGTCATTCAGACCCACTCTGTTGACAACGGAGAGGAATAATTCCCATTCATCACTCCTGTTTCTTAAACCACTGCCATTCTGGATGATGTTCCAACACATCTCCATTTCTCCGTTTCTTGTCTGGAGTCCACTACACACTTGGGTAAGATTAGTCTGTTTAGGGCAATACCTTAGAAGGGAAGGACAGTAGGGAGGAATCATTGCCTGTATGAATATAACCTGATTAATCTGACAGATAAAGTTTGATATTGCTCTCCTGTTCTACCACATAACAGGCATAAAACACAAGGCCTTGGCCAAGTAATGATGCTGTCCTGTTACCCATAGCTGCTGCCTGTAAGCTCTCTCCAGTTTTAAGGGATCTCTTTTCCATATTTAGTGCTTCTGCCAGTAAAGGTCCATAGTGAGCCCCATGCTTTTAACAGCCTCAGGAATTAACTTTTGTAAACAGGAACTCAGATAGAAATCAAATTCCCCAGCCAGCTGTTACTAATAATAACATTCTGTATCAGAAAGTTTTGCCTGATCCTTACATATACACATTTTGTAATTTTTGCTATGTCTGTTCTGCTCAGAACTGTCATTTTATATAGTGCCAAACTGTAAAATTTATGTTTTTGAGAGACAAATGAAGCAGTAGAGGTATACTGATTTTGTAGCCATTTAAGGCATTTGCCTTCACAGAAAGTTACAGTATGAAGCATTCGTTTCAACTCTCACCTGCCCTCTGCTACATGAAAAACTGTACTCAGAAAGCAGGCTAAATAAATCAATACAGTTTGATTAATTAAATACTTTGTCTTTTTTTTCTTTCTTTCCTTAGGAATGCAGTGAATGCTCTTTTATCTTCTTGTGGAGTCATAGATCTGTATAAATAAATCCTAATATTGCTCAACTACTTTCTAACTTACAATAACACACCATACCTTTCATGGACAAGCACAGACACAGCAGTTTCAAAGCCTTTCATTCAGTGAGTTGGTGAGATTTTTAGAAAAAAGATCTTTCCTTTTCATCCATCTGGGACTTTCTTTACGACGAGAAACAAGACTGCTACCAAACGTTACCTTAAAAATGTAAGAGCCAACAGGAGCTGCTCATTGAGGACTTAGAAACTATTACCACAGTCTTTTTAATTAATATACTTATTGCACTAGAAAGTCAATTTATATTGGCTTTGTAAATCTACCATTCTATTTGCTAGAATAGAATCTACTCCTGCTATCATTATATGCCTTGTGTGACTGTATCTCTTGCTGTAACATGTTCCTAGGACTTCCACCACTGGCAATAGACATTGCAACAAAAATATTCTATGCCCCACTTCTGAAAGGAAAGGTGTCTGGCTGTAGATGTGTTCAGTCCTTGAAGGGAAACAATACCAAAAAAGAACAGAGGAAATCTTCCAGGTTTACCACAGAGAGCTCTTGTACCACATTTCCCTCATTCCTGGGGTAGCATGTATTCTCCTAGGGGTTGGGAGAATTTTACAGAATTTGCAATGCTTTTCTGTGTGATGTGCAGAAGGGATTGCTGGAGATGGAGAAAGAGAGGTGGAAAAGACCCCATTTTAACATCTCTCTTTCTCTCCTCATCCCACTGAAGATTTATGTATCAGAAAAGGGGCAGGTATCCTGTGAGTGGTAGATGGAAAGCAACTATAACTGAAGAAATTTGTGTATTAATTAAATTTCTTGTAAAGTGGCTCAAAATATTAAGTTAGCATTTCTTAGTGGCATAGAGCTTAATTGCTAAGGATTTTCTTACAATGGATCAGGCATTTTAAATTTGAGCTAATCAGCCACAAAACAAGAAGTGAACACTTTCACAGTTGTTTTCTGAAGTCCACTTATAACAAAAGTTCTGCCATTCAAAAGACTATGCAGCTTCACAGAGTGTTTTGTTTAACCACAATGGGAGTAACAAGATCAAATCAATCCCATGGCTCACGTGGAATCAGTTGGAAATATTGATGTGAACTCTCTCCATTGGAGAAAGCAGTTTTGTCTACCTCCCAAGTGAAGCAGCTCAGATTTTGAGAAGAACTTTCGTACAGCTTTCATTAACAGAAAAAAACCAACCAACCAACCAACCAACCAAACAAAACAGAACAAAAAACAAAACAAACAAACAAACAAAAAACCCCAACATGTTATTTAATAGAATAAAGATTACTATTTAGCTGAACTAATTTTCCACAATTTTTAGTCTCTTGCAGCAGTTTGGATAATTTAAAAATGCCTGAAAATGTTTCTCACTCTCTATTTGTTGTGTTTCTCATCAGTCTGCATAAGAGCTGCTGTAGTTAGTGAGGAAGTAATAGAGTATGATACGTAGCACTATTTCTTAAGAAATTATCCAAAACCAAATCAATAAGCAATAAAAGAGACCAAAACGTTGAAAACAAAGAACCAAAAGAAAACTATGGAGGAGAATAAGGCAAAGAAAGCATTTTGGGGCATTCTTAAATTTATTCAGTAGTCAAAAGCAGATTCAAGAATTCACATGAGCACTGGTCAAAATAGACTACTATTCTTTTCTCTCAGCTACCTGCAGTATTCTTAGTCTGTACCATAAAAATGCCTCATCCAAAGCTTACCTAGCTCAGAACTTAGCTGAATTGCTGCATAAATCATTTTTTTTTTTTTTTTTTTTTTTTTTAAATAAACTACACTCCAGTACTCATGTGAAAAGAATGAGTATTCCAGACCTGTGTTGTACAATAAGCAGCAGATAATCAGTAATTGGAAACAAAAGGATTCTCAAGAAAGCAAGCAGTAACCATCCTGGAAAGGGATGGAAAACTCCCTTTGAGTTAAGCTGTTTGGCAATGTTCTTGGGGAAGCTCTTCTGCCTCGAACTACTTTCCTACTTCAAACAGATGCCTCTCAACACATGTTTTTTTTTGAGTAAAACAAACAGTGCTAATGAAGCAGTGAGGAGAATATAAACATAATCAAGGATTAAAGGAAAAGTTAAAAGCTAATTTCATGATTGAACTGTCCAGACTAATATATTATGCTTCCAGAATACTGAAGCTTGTTTTGTTTTCTGTAGAAACAGGCACCTACAGTTATTGGTCCCAAATGATGTTCCCAATATCCGCTTTGGAAAAGAGGAAGACAAAGCAAGCTTAATTTTCCAGAATTAAAATGGAATCTGGGGGAAAGAAAATCAAAATAAACTACATTATTATAAATGCAGTAAAACTCTGGAAGAGAAAACCTCATAAGACTGCAGCATTTTTTTTTATAGGTGCTTTGAAAGAAGAGCATGCTTTCAGAAGCACCTTCTAATACAGTTGGACTTATTCATGCCTTATTAAACTACTGTAAGGCAAATAGTTAAACTAGATCAGTTATATTGTCACTGGGGAACTACCCAGCCTAGTACGGCCAGCAGACCACAACCCCTTACTGCTTTTCCATATGTGGAGAGATGAAGCAGCTACATGTGGGTCAAGGGCTATCAAACGAAATTTCAGGGACTTGGGACCATTTCTAATTGAACTCACAGATCATCTTTTCTTCTCTGCCTCCTGTATTGGGAAAGGACACAGAAAAAAGACAAAGGATCTTAGTTTTAAATACCTGGCTTTGTGGCTGGTGACACCATCAGAACTTTGTTTTTTTTGGTGACTAATTAGCCTACATAGTATGGGGTTTGTGGGCACCGGATGGGGTTTGCCTTTCTCAAAGGAGGAGAAGGATCCTTGGGGAAAGCTGGCGGGGCTCACTGGAGAGGCTTTAAACAAGGTGCGAAGGAGGACAGAGAGGATAGTGAGCCTTCCCATGAAAAGGTGTGGGAAGGCATAACTAAATTACAGGGAAAGGGTGCTGGCAGGGACCTTGAAGGACCCACTGCCTGTAGAAGTGCTGGTAACACTGCAGCACATACAAAATTCTATGATGGTGATGTAGTGACTACTGGGGCAACAGGAAAAGGCAATGGGAAAAATAAAGGGAAATACTGGAAAGGAATTAAGGAGTTATCCTTTAAGTAAATTACAAGACCAGCTTGCTGGCAGAAGTGCCTTTACACCAATGCACACAGCTTGGGAAATGAACAGGAAGAGCTGTGCTACTAGAAAACTAGAATATAGTTGTCATCAAAACTTGGTGAGATGATTCCCATGACTGGAGTGTGGCTATTGGCAGCTACAAGCTGTTCAGAAGGGCCAAGTGAGGAAGGAGGAGAAGAGGTGCTGCTATCTACATCAGGAAAGGAACAGAATGTAAGAGCTGTCCCTAAAGAACAGTCATGAATAAGTCAAAAGTCTATGGGTGACAGAGACCGAGCAGCAAAATGAGCTTTGTGATCGGACTACTACAGGACACCAGATCAAGCAGAGCATGTCAGTGAGGCTTTCTACCTCCAGCTACAGGAAGTGTTGTGATCGCAAGCACTCATCCTTCTGGGGAACTTCAACCACCTGGACATCTGGTGGAAAAGTGTCATGGTGATCTGCAGGCAATCCAAGCTCCTGGAAGGCATTGAGGATAATTCCCACAAAAAAATGATGTATGGAATGGAACACCTCTTCTATGGGGACAGGCTGAGAGCGCTGCAGCTCTTCAGCCTAGCTGCAAGGTGACCCGAGAGCAGCCTTTCAGTATCTAAATGGGAGCTGCAGAAAAGAAGGAGACAGATTCTTGGTCAGAGTCTGCAGTGACAGAACAAGGGGAAAAGGTTTCAACCTCAAAAAGGGTAGATTTCAGTTAGATAGAAGGAAAAAATCTTTTTCAGTCAGGGTGGTGAGGCACTGGAACAGGTTGCCCAGAGATGTGATTGATGCCCCATCCTTGGAAATTTTCAAGGTGAGGCTGGATCAGGCCCTGGGCAACCTGATCTAGCTGTGGCATCCCTGTTCATTGCAGGGGAGTGGGACTAGATAGCATAGGTCTCTTCCAACTCCAAGGATTCTATGATTCTATATTCTGCCTTTTTCACTGCTTAGAACCCTCAGAGTTTTCCAGAACATTTAGATACCTCTGGAAATCCTACATATGCTGATTGCATGTAATTCATGTAAGCCTGTTGACAACAAAAATACTTTAAGAATTATTGTATAAAGAAGTCACGATTCATTGTACTTGCAGTCTTTTGTGTTAAACTGAATAAGATATTACTGACAGTTTTTTAAACCAAAAATTAAGAAGAATTAGTGCATCTTAGTTGTAGGTCTTCCCCATCCAGTTGATAACAATGTTTCATTTTTAATAGTAAAAGTTCACAGGAGCTTAAGAAGACGATCATACATATTATTGAAACCATAACTACTTATTTTAGAGCTCACAGCTGTGCTGTTCTTGGGCAGAATCAATGTTGCAATCACCACTATTGGATAATGGAGGTAATTATTTGTCTTCATATAGCTTTTAGATTAAAATACAATGTGGAACTTTTAAAATGCGTTATTTTTCTCACCTGTAACAGGGAAGGATTTTTAACATTAATTGTTAAGAACAAGTAAGCAGGCATATGCTTTGCATTTACCAGCATGCAGTGTCAACTCATCTTCAGATAAAGGCTGTCAAGAGTTCTGAATTCATTAATGTCATTTCCACTAGCAAACATTGAGTTAAGACTTCTTGACAAACATCTTGATTTTGTGTTGAACACTGGCAAGTATTACAGCCTTTCTGTGTCATTCTAATTTGAGGTCATCACAGCAGCAATATAATAAAGCTTTTTCAAGGTGATCTCACAGTTTAAACTGAAAATAAAATTTGCATTTAAGGCACAGTATGAAACAACGAAGGCGTATTTTGCTTTGATAGCTGCACATTCAGTGTGAAGTGGTAGAGATATGTATTTTCTTCTCATTTTATTTCAGAAACCTAAAAATAACCAATAACTTTAACTCTTTTAAGACTAGGGTCCAAAGCATTTTGTATATTTGCTATGTTTTCTTGAAGATTTCTCAGTGTAAATTGCATTATTTCAATAGTTTAGATATGAAATAATTTACATTAATTCCAAATGACATGCCTCTTATGGAAGTATCACTGATACCAGTCAGACTGTGTTAAATGGTCACAACTGAAAGAATTAAAGGAATTTTTTTTTTTCAGATATGCCTGGAGACCAATTGCCTCTTTGGTTTGTGCTTGGAAGTGTTTGAAAGCAGAGTAAACAAATAACCACAGGGCAGTTGTCACCAATCAAAGTTTGTAGGGAACTGCAGCAAAGAAATGGGACGTCAAGCTACATCAGTTCCTGAGTGCTCTCAATGCCTGAGTGCTCTCATTTTTAAGATCCTTTACAAGTTTTGTTGTTGCTGTTGCTTTTATTTCAAACCCCACTAACATCTTTTGTGACTGAATTTTTTCTGTCATTAAGTTCGTCTGGTGTGTCAGTAGTACAGAAGAAATTTGAAAGTCACTGGGCAATTCACAAAAATATGTGGCTAAAATTGGTTCCTTCTGTCATTTGCGGACACTGGCCAATAAACCTTCAAGAATTCCTGACCCTCACTGATGGAAACAAATGGATGACCTCTATTCTAATTTTCTCTGGCTGTGAGGTTACAAACAAAAATGAGGTGTGCAAACTTCAGACCATTCAGGCCCATTGTTCCTGGGCTTGAGTCCACTTGGCACTGACTGTCATGCAAAACCTCTCTGGAACAGGTCTGAATAGGTCTGTTTTGGAGACAGATGGGGCTGTCCAAAACAGAACCAAGAAGCGAGAATAATCACCACCTGAGCTTACTCTGACCCACTCTTATTTACTGCTACAGATACATTCACTGAGAACTGTATTTAGTCAAGAAATAAGAATTAAATGAATCTGACATAAATAATTGGACCATTTTGATTTGTCACCCATAATGGATATTACAGACTACTGTACAGTTGGAAACACACGCTGTGCACTTGTTCATGTGCTAATGATCTGCTCTGCATGGGTGGTGCTTACTGACATTGAGTGCTTGTACAATCTTTCACTTTTCACGTTGGGGGTGAGGACTCCTAGCTGCTGTTTTTGTTAGCAGGTATTGTTTGTATCCTACTCAAGAGCCCAGAGGAATGGAAGAGAACTCTGTTATGAGTTAATGGGTCTCTACTGCTAAATGTTACTGCTAACTCAAAATGTCAATGTAAAGCAGAATTGAGATGCTAATTTCTCAAGCAACATGGATCCTCTGACAGCATTTTATTACAGTAATGGTATTTACAGTCCCTCCCCTGCCTGAGTAAAAAAATTGTGATTTAGAAAGTTACAGCAGTAAATATTATCTGATCAGCTACATCAAATGCTGTCTGTTTTCAATACAAACATTAAAAATGCAGTTTACAAGATCTCTAATATTAATGTCATAATGATTACAAATTCCTTTATATCAGACTCCAAATTATTCAACTGCCATAGCTTTGGCTAATACCTCTGATAAAACTTTTTGCTTGTTCCAGTAGGAGGTCAAGGACTGTAATCCTCTACAGGTATTCTGAGAAAATACAGGTGTAAGGAGACTAAAAAGGGTTCAAGAACTGTGGCTGTATCTCACCTTATCTGGGCAAGTATCTAAGGTAAAGTAAGATGTAGCTCTTTTTCTACCAACAAAATGCTGGGAAAAGGAATAAGGAAAGAACTGTCCAGGGAGTCACTTAGGCTGGAAAGACCAATTGGAGTTTATCTGGTTCTAAGCCCTGCTTAGAGATACGTCAGCCTCGAAGTTTCATCAGTTGCTCAGAGCCCTGTCTGATCATGTTTTGAGCATCAGCAAAGAAGGAGGCTCCATAATCTAACTTGGCAACCAGTTCATGTTTGTTCAGAGACAAGTCCTGAATATTTTTTAATGTCCAGACCAACCCAGACTTATTTCTCATCAAGACTCAAGAACAGTGAAAGCAACTGCAGACACACCTTCCCATTCCCACAACAAAAAGATTAGTTTCAAGTCTGCAGCAGTGATTGACTATAGGACAACCTATAGACACAGCCTACGTTCAGAATTTAAGAGTGATTTATTTTATTTTTTCCTCCAGGGAAAGGAAGCCTCTGAAGTTGGTGCACTTCTCACAGACACCATCTGATATTTCGTAATCAATGAAAGACACTGACAGCTCTCAGTCACAGGCTCAGGACTTTCTTCACAGTAATAAGCAGAAACACGTGCACCTGCTCTTTGCGTTAGCAGCTTCTTTTATGCATCCCAAATTCTTGCTTTTCAGGAACATTTAACCTTCTCAGGAAGATAAGGGAAAACAACAATATGCTCTGAAAAATGAGCAGAATCTTTTGTTTTCTTCTTCAGTAGAGGTTTTCTTCTTTGTTTGTAGACAACTGATTTTAATCTGACAAAGCTTTCCATAAAGAACAAGCCTCTCATGCTCCCATCATGGGTGCTGAGCCTACTGTAAAAACAGAAAAGATGCATTCAACTAATAATATCACATAAAGAGCATGTTTGTGTCATGCAATAATTTCAGTTTTGAACAAATCCATGGGAGCTTTGTGTCATTCGCTAAACATCCCAATCAAACAACAGTAGCTGAGTAGCACAGTGCTACACTACACAATTTTGAAAGGAGGGGAAAGAGCCCGCTGGGGATGTATTCACAAAGGTTAACATTAGCCAATACAGGGCAACATCTATACTTAGTAAAGAGAGAAAGTCTCCTCCAGAGGGCAATTCAGAAGTGAAGATTCATTTAGCTACTCTGAATGTCCCTCCAGAGGAATCCCACTTTCCATTAATTTCGTGAACAGCCTGCAGAGATTAGCCTCAAAAAGATCATACTAGCCTCTGTGTGTACTACCACGAATCTACCTTCCATCAGCAGGAACAGAGGCTGAGATGTATAGTTAGCTACACTGTATTTAAATCTGAATGCTATGTATCACATATTAAATGAATTTCACTCAGTTAGAGCTCAGGGTTCTGCCAGCATTGCTGAAATGCTGTCTCCACTGTGCTACTTGGGAAACCACAGGATTCAGTTTTTTCCACTGCCCTATTCAAGTGCCCAATTGATGACTACCTGCATGCTAGCATACAAAGGACTGCTGTACTCTCACCATCTTCAGGATCCACTTAACATGCTGCAGCACAGTCCTTTCTCTCGCTCTAACTGCACACTGTACCACTGGAGCAGCAATGGGAAGCGGGTTTTCACCATCAACCTAGAGATAAAAATTCTCAAGTTTTGAGACCTGCTGCCTAAGATTTTAGTGGTTATTAGCAACGAGAGTGGAAAAGTCTTTCAATCTTAAATATGAAAAAAGGCTACATTTTGTGGTTTAATCGGGCACACAGCTAAAGACCACAGAGCCATTAGCTTACTCCCCTATCAGGGGCTAAGGTAAGGACAGTTTAATAAAAAAGGGGTGGGGGGAAAAGGAAAGAAAAACTACCTTAACAAAAAGAATGAACATATCAAGTGATGAACAATGCAATTGTTCACCACCAGCTGACTGATGCTCAGCCAGTCTCCAAAGAATGGCAGCCATCCTGGACAACTCCCCCAGCTTTATGGTTGAGCGTGATGCCCTATGGTATGAGATATCCACTTTAGGTCAGCTGTCCTGGTTCCATCCCCTCTCAGCTTCTTGTGCACTCTTAGCCCCTTGCTGGCAGGGCAGTGTGAGAAGCTGAAACATTCTTGGCTCTGTGCAAGTGGTGCTCAGCAACAGCTAAAAACATCGCATGTTACCAATGTTATCCTCATCCTAAATCCAAAAAAAAAAAGCATTACATGAGCCCCTATGAAGAAAATTAACACAGCAAAAATGAAGACTTGAGTATACAAGGAAAAGAACATAACTGACAGAAATAATGTGAAGACTATTTCCTAATTCTTTCAGTTTTTCTACATTACACTAGGTCACTGCACTTCCTCAAAAATGTCCTTAAAATACTGTCAAACTTGAGAAAAAAAAAAAGTCCACAATATCTTATAAACCAAAACAACCATTACAGCTCTTTTAAGGTCTCACCAAGACTTTCCACATCATCATTCTAGGATTTAGCCCTATCTTTTCAGAGTATCTGCAAAGTAAAACAGCCATTCTTTCACAATACAAGGGAAAAAAAAACAAAAAAACAAACCCTTTGAATTGCCTTCATGCCTTCAGCAAAGGAGCAACAAAGTTTGACAAAGTAAGGGAAGTTAGGGATTCTTTTCAAAATCTTCTGAAGACTGCCTCAGCCCAGGAAATCTGCTTCTAAATTTACAATTTTTCCTGTACAACATATCCAACCTGACTTTGACATAACAATATGTACTTGCAAACATAACATCAACTTGCAAATGTCTGCTGAGACCATTTTACTACTAACACCAAATAGAAAAGCTACATTCAAATTTCAGAGACCATATTTACACAAAGGTGTCATGAACAGAGAAAGTATTACAAAGATAAGTTATTCTTCCAAATGGACAAATCATTTGCATATTACACAAACTATGCTGCAACACAGCACCTCAAACAAATACTTCACATTGTGCTATTAACACAGTAAAAGTGTAGTAAAAGCTTATTATAAGTAGTAAGCAATCATCTGAAATCACTTTTAACTAGCCTAAGGCACCTTAGTTTCAAAATGCCTTTGAAAAGGCCCTGATGACCTTCTGAAAACTATACTGCATCTTGAGACATGAAAGAAAGCTTCCTATTTGTTACATTCTTTTACAGGTATTCCATCAACAGATCTGCAGAGAAAGTTAAAAGCCATTGACGTAGCCCTTTCTAATCATCTTGTAGCATTAGATTAATAGAAGCTACACACAATACCTTCAAGTCAGTGTTGGACAGAATTCTGCATAGTAAGAATCTTCTGGCTTCAAATTAATCTCACAGTATCTTAATTACAAAGGTCAAAGGGTGACATTTTTAATTACTGTCAAAATCGAACTGAGAAAATGAGAGAGGAACATTTTTTTTTTTTTCATATTGTTTATTAAAACAAAGGAAAATGCAGAATTTCACAATCCATCTTAGAGGTGGAAAATTTTAAGTCAAATATCACTTTCAGAACGTTTTCTTCTACATACTGAATTCATATCCACTCATCAGGGCATTCTGTGCACTATTTGAAACCGAATCTGAACATCCTTCTGGAGAATTTTTGCACAGTGAAGTTATATTTGTGATGATTCTCATTAAACCAAGCACTGCTCTGCCCACTGTTTTACTTCCTGTAAACTCAGTAAGAAACGCAAAATGCAACAGGGTAAGACTTGGCCAAACAGATTGAATCACAAAGTAGTACAACCAGTTCAAGAAAAGCAGCAATTACTCTAAATAAAATGCATGATTGATAATTTACCTCAGGCAACTGATAAAGAAAAAGCATATTACCTGAACACAAACATTTTGATGAACTATGATTCTCTTGTAATATGCAGAAACAAAACTTTTACAAAGAACCACTATTTATAGAAAAAGGAATGACATATTTGACCAGTACTTATACATTCCCAAATTTTGCCAGGCCTTCCATGGCATTTTGAGATTATGTCTCACAAATTCTCTGAAATTGCATTTGGTTTGAAACTTCATTTGATGTTTTGTGAAGTTAACATATAGGTACCTCTGCATTCTCTGCTATCTAAAATGTTTTCAACAATTAATTATTACAATTACTTTGGAACATTTGGCATTTACTTACTTATTTCAATTATAAATCACTTAACTTTTCAATTCTATTTGGGCTAAATACTCGAATTGTGGTAAAACTTCTTTCAACATGGAATTTTATCAAAAGAAAAAAGAAAGAATGAATAAAGCTAAACCTTCCAACACTCAGTAGAACAGTTTCTCTGGAACAAGATCATAAAGTTCCCCCTTCCACAAACTCAGTTTGACAATATGTAATATTTTAAATAATTACTTATTGTGGTTGAGTTTACTCTTGCATTTTCAGTAATAAACATCTTTAGAGACATCCATCTTTTTTTCAATAGGATCACCCCATTGAAAAATATCAGTAAAGAAATAACCAGTGCATTATTTATTATGCTTTAACAAGAAAATGAGACTTTATCTGTGTGACAAAAAAAGATTGGATCTCGGCAAGTCATATAGGGTAGCTTTGAAAAGGCCAATTCTTTAGTCACAATGCAGAGTCCCAAAATAAATAGACCTTAGCTACATGCCAATGTCACTTATTCCAGAAGATTTCAGTAGACATTAAGAGCTTCCAACTCGATCTCTGGGAATAATCCGTAGATCTGAACCGTGCTTTAGAAATACATTTCCTAAACAAACAAACAAGAGAACATTACCAAACAAAATAAGTTTCCTAAGCAAGCATACACATTTAAAGAACAATAATGCCCTTAGATCAGTGTTCAACATCTTTGTAACAATTTCTCTATACGCTACAAAACCATTTTTTGTATTTCCACAGAATTTAATCTTATCCTTCCTACAGTGCCTCTCTAAAGTGCTCTTGCTTTTAAGTAATAATACCAGACTCAAAGTCATATAAGACTTGCAAGTTACAGCCTTTCAACTGTGCAGTTCTATGCTGGAATGCCTAATTTCACTTATATGTCATGATAATTTCAAGACTGAGAAATCAAGTTTTAATTCACTAAAATTATTTTGAGGTAATTAATGCATATACTGATTCTTAATTCTCTCCCTAGTTCAGTATTTATCTGCTTTTAACTTCAGAATCTCAGCTGTTCTACTCTTACTTAGATATGTAGAAAACCTTCCTGTAAGTTTCAATTTAGCATCAAAAAATTCTTCAACTTCTCATTTAACACTGTGTAGTCCCAATCACGACAGTCTTTCCAGGAGTGTGCAATACAAACATTTTTAATACTTCTATGTCTAGAATTATTTCTGCATGCATTTAGGATCGTCTCTACTGTTTTCTTCTATTAACTAAACATGATGCATTGTTTAATTACCATTTGGAGTTGCTTTTTTATGTTTTAAATTTCATACTGGTCCTTTGTGAAGCAGACTGTATGCAGTTCTACAATATCGAGTTTGAATCACATCTACGTGTTCCTATTCATCTCTGTGTTGACTTGTAAAAAGAGTGTAATTCCCTTTCCTTGTAAAGCACTCCATTTCATGGATGTAGAATGAGTGCACTACCAACAAAGATTAAGATACTTAACATTTGTTCATTAACAACAAACTGGAAAACTTTCCTTTTTTTAAACTTAATGAATCTACCACATAGATCAGGATTTAAACTGTTCTACCTGTTCAATATAATAACAGAAGCTCCATTCTAAAGAATGGATTATCAAATGTTAAAAAATACTGAAGAAATACATTACAATCACAAAATCATAGGATATCCTCAGTTGGAAGGGAAAGACAAGGATCGAATACAACTCCTGACTCCACAAAGGACCATCTAAATTTCAAACTCTCTTTCTGAGAGTGCCATTCAAATGCTCCTTGAAATCCAGCAGCTTGGGGCTGTGACTTCTCTCAGGAAGTGATTTTTATGTTGCAATCGTAGTCATAAAACTAAAATTTCACAGCTCATGCAGGCAGTAATTCAACCCATTTCTTAATCTGCTTCTATCATTAGTATCATAGTGGGTTTTATTAAAGTTACAGCATACCATTACCTCAACTACTGAGGATTTCAAACTGAAATCAGTACAGAAATTAAATGTTAAGCCCAGCTTCTTCAGCTTTCATTTCCCTTGCCATGTGAAATCATGTAGGAAGAATTAAAGCCATACTTGAGGAGTGCTTTTGTCAGGAAGTCAAATTAAAAATAGAACAGGACAAAACCTCTAAAATCCCAAGGAACGCTAAGATTTTATTCCCAGATCATCTTAACTGGAGAAGTTTTTAAACACTACTGGTTCAACCCACCAGAACTTAATAATATGTAAAAAGGAAAAAAATGTAAGGTTTGACATATCAAGTTGCTTCTAAAGCACCAATAAGGCTGAATTAAGGCTATAACTGAGTTACTTAGGTTTACTTGTAAACTCAGAAGAGATGTTGTTTTGAATTCTTGATTTGGTGGCTCTTTTCCCAGTCCTTCTTTCAGTTGAAAGCAATGCCACACAACACTGTCATGGCAAATGGCATTTATCTTCTTTGTTAAAGAAATATATAAACCCCTGTGCCTAATCTTACATTTGTAGACAAGATCAAGATCATGAAATATTCTCAATCTAGATGTCTTTAATTTACCTGAACCTTGACTATGAAATGCTGTTATATTACTGCTGACTAATTGCTCAACATTTATCAAAATTTAGTAGAGTTAATGCAAAGCAACTGGAGATCTGAAATTGATGCGAATAGCTGCAGGCTTGATGAACTGTCATGTGAACATTTTCATTTTCAGGAATAAAGTAGCCCTTAATCCATTTACTTTGCAGGATTAAGCTACATAATACAAAATGCAAGTATACCTCTGAGGAAGAAGAACAGTGTAAATATATCTTATCTTAAACAATTGACTTTACTGTTTCACCTAAATGTTCTTAAGTGGCTGTATGAAAAACTGTCCTCACAGGCTGATGATGATCTAGTAGCTAAACTATATTGTTAGCTGTATCATCTATCTTCATTGTACTTGGTCATATGATGTGTTGGGACTGGTGCTATCTAACATCTTTGTAGGCAATGTGAACAGTGCAATCGAGTGCACTCTCAGCAAGTTTGCAGATGATGCCAAGCTGAGTGGTGGCAGCTGACATGCTAGAAAGAAGGGATGCCATATAGAAGGACCTGGACAGGCTTGAAAGGTGGGCCCCATGCCAACCTCATGAAGTTCCACAAGGCCAAGTGCAAGGTGCTGCACTCGTGTCGGGGCAATCCCAAGTGCAGATACAGGTTGGCTAGAGAATGGCTTGAGAGCAGCCATGAGGAGAAGGATTTGGGGACGTTGACTGATGAAAGACTCAACATAAGCCAGCAACGTGTGCTTGCAGCCCAGAAGGCCAACTGTGTTCTAGGTTGCATCAAGAGAAATGTGATCAGCAGGTCGAGGGAGGTGATTCTGCTCCTCTACTCTGCTTTCATGAGACCCCACCTGGAGTTTTACGTATGGTTCTGGAGCCTCCAACACAAGAAGGACATGGAGCTGTTGGATTAGGTTCAGACAGGGGCCACAAAGATGATCAGAGTGCTGAAGTACTTTCCCCATGAGGACAAGATGAGAGTGCTGAGGCCCTTCAGCCTGAAGAAGAGAAGGCACCAGGGAGACTTATAACAGCCTTCCAGTACCTGAAGGGGACCTACAGGAAAGCTGGGAAGGGACTTTTTATAAGGGCAGGTAGCAAGAGGATAAGGGAACATGGTGTTAAACTGGAATGAGACAGATTTGGACTAGATATTAGGAGAAAATTCTTTACTGTGAGGGTAGTGAGATGCTGGAACAGATTGCCCAATGAGGCTGTGAATGCCTCCTCCCTGGAAACATTCAAGGTCAGGCTCAATGGGGCTTTAACTGACCTGGTCTAGAGAGAGATGCCCCTGCCTGTAGCAGGGGGGTTGGAACTAAATGATCTTAGCAGTCCCTTCCAGCCCAAACCATTCCGTAATTCTATGGTTCTATGCCTCTATGTTCATGATGAGGACAGCAACAGCTGAAGAGTCTGCCAGAGGCAGCACACTGGCCAAAAAACAAGGGTATCCTAAGGCAAGCCCAAGGTTGACAGAAACCTCATGTGGTGCAGAAAACCAAGTGCTCTCTTGATCTTCACTTACAAATGCTGTTGACAGAACTGCAGATATCAAAAGTGGATTGCTGTACTTCTGTGATTCCTTCTACAATTCCAAAAAAATAACATCAAGCAATTGAGCTTCTAACTGTTGCTTACTGTGAGATGCTCTGCAAGATTTTACTTTATACTATTTATCTTAAGAGGGCTAGGTATGCTAATTATATGAATGAGAAAGCGGTATCTAGAAAGCCAAAAAAACAAAACACCCAAAAACCTAGAAGCAAACTGTGCTACTTTTGGCAACACGCAGCAGACAGAAGACATAAATGAATAAGATCTGGCAAAAAGATCTGGCAAAAACCAGAGAAGCAGCAAGGAACTCTTCACTAACTGTTCATCATGTTTGCAAGCAGGAATAAAATTAGATTCACAGTTTGCACCAGGTGGAATCACCTGGAATCCCTTGAGGGGAACAAGAGGACTATCTGCAAGACCACCCTTTTTGAGAATGTACTTTACAAAGCACCTACAGTTCCTGCTCTAAAACAGAGTGTTACTCTTCTAAACAGATCTTATCAGAATGGCTTCTGAAATACCAAATACTACTGGAGTAGGCACAGTGGTGAAAAAAAATACAGCTATCATCTGGTATTTTAGAAATTAGTAATTGCTCTTTTAGACTGCACTAAATAGCTAAGTCCTAAAGATCATCAGTACCTCACGCTTCCACAGTCCTACTGAACAACAGTTCTGTGGATTTAAGCTTTCACTCAGAACACTGACTGTAGTTTCAACGACTGGACAACTGTTCTCCCATTTAAGAAATCAAAACTTGAGATATAACAACCAACCTGGAGTGCTATGTGTTAACTTAAAATAACTGAGTTGTTTTTTTTAGAACTACTGGGCTCCATAAATAATAACTTACCTGCTGTCTGTGCAGGGTTTATTCCTATTCCATCTAGGAAGAAATTAAAGCAGAAAAAGAGACAGACAGGACAGTGAAATGGACTTCACAGTTTATTACATTGATCTTACTGCCCAAAAATATAAAACATCAAACAATACATACTTATCACACCAGCCCTTCAAATAGCTATTTCCAATAATCAACATCAGTCACATCAAAGAAACTAACAAGAAATCTACAGCATAGGAAATCCAAACTATGTGTTAGGAGAAAACCACTCCAGTGAATAATAATGGCTTCATACCTTCATCCCATTCGTAAATAATCAGAAAAATGCTACTGTATTATTAAATATTACTAAGTTCAGTTTGCACACTGTAGAGTCTGTGATAGAAAAGACGTTTCTGTGTCTATCAATATCCCTCAACTGAAACTACAGTATAAAAACTACATACTTACCGTTTGTGATAATGGCACTTGTTGCTGCAGGAACTTTGAACTACAGGAAATGAGTACAACAAAACAATGCAAAAGACATAGTTAAAGTAGAAAACATGGATAATACTCAAAGCAATGATTATTTTAGCTTACTCAAGTAGAAAGAATCAAGAGAAAATATTCCCCTGAGATTTAGAGATACAGCAAAACTAAAATTTACACTTAAAGTTGATTAGACATCTCAATACAGAGTAAGAAATTTGCAGTACTAAAATAACTACATCCATTATTCACTGGATAAAATATAGAAGAAATATTAGTTCTAATTATACTAAACTTAAAACAAACAAACAAACAAACAAAAAAAAAACACCTTAAAAAAGGGGTGGCCAGAAGGAAGAGGGAGCTGATTGACTCCCTCTACTCAGCTCTTGTGAGGCCCCATCTGGAGTACTGCATCCAGGCCTAGGGCCCCCAGTACAGGAAGGATGTGGAAGTTTTGGAGTGGATCCAGAGGAGGGCCACTAAGATGATCAGAGGGCTGGAGCACCTCTCCTATGAGGAAAGGTTGAGGGACCTGGGATTGTTTAGCTTGGAGAAGAGAAGGCTCCAGGGAGACCTCACTGCAGCCTTCCAATGTTTACAAGGCTGGATAGTGATAGGACAAGGGGGAATGGTCTTAAATTAAGACAGGGGAGGTTAGGTTAGATATTAGGAGGAAGTTTTTCACACAGAGGGTGGTGACGCACTGGAACAGGTTGCCCAAGGAGGCTGTGGATGCCCCATCCCTGCAGGCATTCAAGGCCAGGCTGGATGTGGCTCTGGGCAGCCTGGTCTGGTGGTTGGTGACCCTGCACATAGCAGGGGGTTGAAACTCGATGATCATTGTGGTCCTTTTCAACCCAGGCCATTCTATGATTCTGTGATTCTATGAAACACATGGAAATGAACTTCGAAGAAGAACACGTTACGTCATGCCAAATACTGTGAACAAACAATACTTTTCTAAATAAAAAACAATTGACCAAGAATACATATGCTCAAATTTTCCAGAATAAAAATGGTCAACAATCTTAAACATAAAACACACGCACGTATTTGTGGGCATACTAACTTCATACTGGTGTGCTCAACAGAAAGAAACACTTACAGGACCAGAACAAGAGCCAATATGAAAACATTATACAGTAGGAAAAAATAGAAGGTTGCATCTGAAATGCATGGAATTTGCACTGAGAGAATATTTTTACCATACAAGTCAACTCTGTGAGTAATTAGTATTACCATCAGGTACATTATCACTATTTGAACTTCCCACTGTTGTGACTGAAGATGGTATTTGAACCCCAAATAAACTTTAGTAAATCTTGGTTAATTTTGACCTATTTCCTAGCTTTCTTCTTGGCTCCATTTTGATCTCCAACTGCACTGCTGCAAGAAGAGTTCACTCGAGGATTTGCTTATAAAAGGAGGCACTAAGAGCACTGCATCTGATCCAGCTCTGTCAGAATTCTGACACCAGCCTAAGCAGGCTTTGTACCCTCAGTCAGCACCATATGCCCCCATGATACCCATCCCCACATCCACCCATCATATGTGGTCAATTCCACTATACAAAAAACAGCGCACAGATGGGGCTGCATCAGACATAGGCTGCATATTATTTCAGAATAACTGAACTTCCGGAGAACACAAAAAATAATTATTTCTTAGGACTTATTTTCATGACTATAGGAAGTCACAAAGGACCCAAAGAAATATCCTGTACTGCATAATGTGGTTGGATCACACAGGACGGAAGGGGTAGGCAGTGTGGGTGCACATCAATCAGTGCCACTTGGATGGCTTGAGGACCACAGGTTGCTCCTTTGCCACATTTTACTTAGCTCTATGATCAATCCCTAAGAGTGGTGTCCAGGTAATCAGCAACTATCATTTGCTCCTCAGAAAGCACTTCTCTTATGCAAGAAAAAGCACAACTATGAATGCTAATACTACATGCTTTTCTGGCAGAATTAGAGAGCTCTCATTTGCTGAGCAAGTCACTTCAGCTGAACCTTTCAGTGGCATTCATTAATTGTACTTTCCTCATTTTCTAATTGCTCAAATCAAAATTCTGAGGTTCAACTTGCAAGAACTCCACACATTAACAGCAACAGCTAGAATTCATGGATACCATGCTTAAATACAGCACTTAATTATTGGTATACTGAAAAATTGCCTTTCATCTCCAGACACACAATAGTAGCATTTTTTTATTATTATTAATTTTAAACTTACAATCTCTTAGCTTTGTACCTATTGCAGGTCATTACTTACTCACCTTGCAATGTAACATTAAAAAAGTAACTTTTGCAAAAGACAAATCATATACCAGAGTCACTACAGAAAGGCCATGAGGAAAGTAATAATTTGTCTTCAAAGCCAGGTTTGAGTAATGAGTTCAAAAATTGGGAGCTACATATTTAACACTAACAATGTAAAAGTAATATGTCATCTCATAATAGCTAAGTACTACACATAGTTGCTCTCTCCCTCCTCCTCCTCAGCAGGAAAAAGGGGAGAAAATGAGATGGCAGAAAAAAAAAAAAAACAAACACTTGCAGGTTTGAGACAGAAGCAGCTTAATGAAAAGACTTCTGAGAAACAGAAGGAGAAAAAAAACTACTCTCCAATTCCCAACAGCAAGTAATGCTCAGTCACTTCTCAGGAAGCAGGGCCTTAGTACGTGTATGTACATGTGCAGTGGTTGCTTGCTTTCTTTATTAATTTTTTCCTTGTCTTTCTTCCTTCAAGTTTCATTGCTAAATGTGACATCATACAGTACAAAATACTGGGCCATACTCAGCACGTTAAAATCATCACAATATAGAAAAGGAAACTTGTACAGGAAGTTGGTACACTATAATTCAGTATTGAATTTTAATATTTTGTTTGACTTAAAAACAAAAATCCTTCCTTTGTTTGATAAGCTTGTGGTCCCATGTTGAAAATATACAAGCTTTCCTTAATACAAAGGCAAATTAATGCTCAAGTAGCAAAGAAATTCTCTGTTCATCAAATAAATCCCAGCTTTCCTTGAAACCCAAGTAGGATATCCTGCATCAAATACACTTAACAAATCAACTTGTTTGCTTTAAAAACCTTACAAACTGATAACTTGCTGTGAAACAACTACTCAGTTCCCTCCCGTCTTTCTTGTTCCCTCATACCAACATTAATATCAGGCATTTGTGTCAGGAATCCAGATTATGATTGAAAAGATTGGGCTGCCAATGAAAATATGGCTTAGCCTGAACCCACACTATGCCTCTAAAGTGACTCTTAGCCTTAACCCCCAGTATGCCTCTAAAGTGACTCTGCCAGTCAGAGACAGAGGAGGGCAAGAGAAGGAAGCAACACCCATGGTCAGTTTTGGAAGATACATCATCTTACGCCAACTTAAACTTCTTGCAGGTATTAGTGGTAAAGATGAAGCCAACACAGCCAACAAACTAAACTCACTAACTGATAAAGCAAAGAAACTTCAAAAGACACAAGTTAATTATCCAGTCTGAACAATTCAGCATGCAGCTCCATTACACCCTTAACCCTGCATGTATGAGCTGCAATGAATCTATGATAAAGAACAGAGAGTGAACAGGACAATTCCTTCTGGAAATGAACAGTGGAAACAACACATCAGACTTTGCTGGACTTATCAGTCTAGGCCTCTGTGTGTGGGTTTTGTAGGCACAGCTGCATTCATTCAGATTTTTAAAAAAGGAAGAAAAACAGTTTAAAAAAAAAAAAGTCATTACATCAGTAAGCACATTTTCAAGTATTTATTATTATGTCTATTATTGTGTTCAAGTAATGTCACACTAAATAATCAACCCCTTTTACTCCCACATCAGCTGTGTCTCTGATATGAACTTCTGTCACACTGTGGTATAAATATAATATTAAAAAAGTTAAAGACACGCTTTCAATTATCATTCCTAATTATTTATTAGAATACCAATGCTTTAACAAATAGATCTTAAAGTAGTCTAAGCCTCCCCCAGATTTTAGAAAAAATCAGAAGGGGGACTGCAGGAACAGAGACAGTGTCAGCTAAATATGCTGACTAGACCAAAAAAAGCCATCTGGCTTTGGAACGCTGTTTCAAATGAATGTATCTTAACCTTTTGTAGACCCAATCTGAAACAAATAGCACGCACCTCCTCTAATAACTCACACAGGTAATTTAGGCACCTATTTCTGGATTTTGGATTCCATGTGAAAGACCAAACACACAAAAGCTAAGAACACAAGTGTCACTTGTGTCTGGTTTTGAATCTAGCCCATATGTGTACCATCAGTACCATCTACAATCAGAAATGAGATGTATTCCAAAATCAAAGACTGCTGGAAACAAGCATGAGAAGTGTTACTAATTTCTTCAAAAAAGCTAAAGAGTATCCTGAATATTCTACATCAGTAATTGAAAATATTAAATAGGCAACAGAAGTAATTTGTAATCATGTTTACTACCATTTATTTTTATATTATTGGCATAAAAGTGCAATAGCGAAGAAAACGAGTAGGTCTTACACTTGCTACTGATGTGCAAATTAGAATCCTAGAATCATAGAACCACTGAGTTAGAATCATAGAACCTTAGAGTTAGAAGGGACCCCTGAAGGCCACCTAGTCCAACTCCCTTGCAGTGAACAGGGACACCACAGCTAGATCAGGTTGCCCAAGGCCTGATCCAGCCTCACCTTGAAAGTTTCCAGGGACAGGGCATCCACCACATCTCTGGGCAAACTGTTCCACTGCCTCACCACCCTCACTGTAGAATTTTTTTTTTCCTTCAATCTAACGTACATCTACCCTCTTTGAGCTTGAAGCCATTTGCCCTTGTTCTGTCACCACAGACCCTGATAAAGAATCTGTCTTCTTTCCTGTAGCTCTAGATACTGGAAGGCTGCTCTCAGGTCACGTTGGAACCTTCTCTTCTCCATGCTGAACATTCCCAGTTCTCTCAGCCTGTTCCCATACAAATCCTGTAAGAACTGCTGAATTACAGAATCCGGAAGTTTTGACAGATCCACTGACATCAGTGAAGCCAGGGCTCATGAGTATCTAGCAATAGGATTTTTTTTTTTTTTGGCATGTTGGATTCAGTGTTGTATTTTACAACCAACAACCTTTTGTTTTCAGGCACAGTCACAAAATTAAGAGCAGTCACATCTTTCTACTTACTTCCTCAGCAGCAAACTTCAAGACAGCTGTGAAAGGTGTACTTTCGGGCACGCTTAGCCTGAAACGAGAGTTTAAACGTTGGGTGCGTGACTGCTAACATAAACCAATACCAAGCGACTTTACGAGCAGCAACCCTCCTGCCAAAGATGTGTACGTACAGGATGAGGCAGAACTGAGACACACATGCCATTCATCTTCCACGATAAAATAAAAGCAAAAGAATGCCAAGGGAACCCCGCAGGGCTCAGGGCCCCACTTCACGCAGTACAACCCCGCACTCACACTTTGTAGGGCAGCCGCGGGTCGGAGGTGAGCGTGACTTTAAAGGTGACCTTCGACCTGGGAAGAGCGAGAAGAAAGCGGGGGGTTAGAGGCGGTGTGAGGACCAGATGTGGAGCAGCAGGGCCAGGATCGCACCCGCTCACTCACATACTGCAGCCGCCACCGCCACCGCCGCCCGCCGACACGTCAGCCTCCCGGCGGCCCTCGCCGCTTCTCCCGCTCGCAGGGCTGCCCGCGGCGCGCCTGATGGAAAGGTACAAGTACAAAAACGCCCTGCGGGCCGCTGAGGGGCAGTGAGTGGTGCGCTCGGTCTCTGTGCTTCGCCGACCCCGGAAGGGGAGGAGCTGAGGGTGGGTGAGGGGAATTGCGGAGGGGTGCGGGGGCTTCTAGCGAGGCGGCAGCGGCGGCCGTTCTGTAGCGTGGGTTGGGCTCTGACGCTGGCAGCGCGGCGTTGCACCGGGCGGGACGTGAGGGGAAGGCGGGCGGGGTTGGAGGTAGGTGCCACGCCGTTTGTATAAATGCGGGTGTGTGGGCGCGTACTCAGAATCCTTCACGTTTTCCTGAGAGTCGTAGAATCGTAAAGGTTAGAAAAGACCTCTGAGATCACCTGGTCCAAGTGTAAGCACGTCACCGCCGTGCCCACTAACCCGGCTGTCGCTGCCACGTCTGTGCAGTTCCTGAACGCCTCCACGGACTGCGGCCCCTCCATAGCAGCCTGTGCCATGCCTCACCAGCCTTACTGTAAAAAGTTTTTTTCTTATGCCCAATCTAAATCTCTAATTTGAAGCCATATCCCTTTGACTTAGCAGACCCTGCTAAAAAGTTTGCTCCCTTTCTTCTTACAGCCCCTTTTTAGATACTGAAATGCTATTCTGTGGTCTCCACGGAGCCCTCTCCAGGCTGAACAGCCCCGGCTCACTCAGCCTGTCCTCGTAGGAGAGGTGTTCCATCCCTTGCATCATTTCTGTGACCCTTCTCTGGACACATTCCAACTGGTCCACATCTCTGCTGTCCAGAGGACTCATATCTGGATGCAGTACTCCAGGAGAGGTCTCACCAGTGCAGAGCAGAGGGGCAGGATCACCTCCCTCACTGCTGACTGCACTTCTTTTGATGCAGCCCAGGATACGGTTGGCTTTCTGGGCTATGAGGGTATATTGCTGGCTCACGTCCAGCTTTCCATCCACCAGTAGCCCAGGTCCTTTTAGGCAGGGTTATGTCCTGTGTTCAGGATTTTGTTAAAGCTTGTACAGCTGGCCTCAGCCCCATTGATTGAGCCTGTCAAGATCCCTCTGCAGGGTTTTCCTACCCCGAGGTAGTTCAACACTTCCTCCAAGCTTGGTGTCATCTGCAAACTTACTTAGAGTGCACTAAATTTTCTCACCCAGATCATCAATAAAGCACAGTCCGAGGTCATCATTACCACATATTTGTATGCCAGACTTGTCAAGGCAAAACACTTTGTAGTGTTCAGACTGGGGTCTCATTAGGATCAAGGTAAGAGAAAAGCTGTGCAAAGAAGGAGTCAGTGTGTTGGCATCACTAATCTCTTACCTGTGGACTGGCTCAGTCCTCAGCTAAGAAAATTCATCTTTTCACAGTTGCACTGCTTCTGAAAACAAGCAAGCAAATAAATAAAAGCTTATGCAATGACATTAATATTTCTCTGTGTTTCATGCATTTAACTTTATGTTACTGTATCTGTCTTCCACAACAATGTCACATTTGTGGCTTTTGCTTATTTTCTCATCTGTTAATGATCATTTTGCTTTTCATTGCCCTGTTTCTAAGAAATCACACCATAAGTTGGAGATAATCAAGTCTTCTTTGAGCACGTAACCTTTTGTGTAGGAAAGTGTCATCCTGTATTTTTTCCAGCCCTCTTCAGATTCAGTTCATAATTATCTTATGATGTTGTGGTTTCAATTTATACAACTGTGCCATCTGCCGCTTTCATTTGTACTCCAATTTCCACCATACAATTACAAATGCATCACTGTTTCCCATACCAAGGTCATTAATACAGATGTGAAATGAGAGAACCATTCATCTAGAATTTCATTTCTTGCCTTTCAACTGTAAGGACTTTCCTTCTGGGGAAAGAAATACACCCAAATCTTCATGCTGTTGACTGCTTTTAGTGCCCACATTTATTTGGTTGATTTGAGTACACATGTACCATATGTCAATACTTATGACCCGATAAAGAGTCAGTTCAGGAAAGTGATTAGGAAAATGAGTGAATGAATGAATGAATAAATAAATAAAATTTAGGCAAATTTCATCTGGTTTTCTTTCTGAATCAGCACAAAGAAGGATGTGAGGAAGCACACCTGGTTTGTAGTGTTATTGTGTTCCACCTTAAGCCAGGTTTAGATGCTATGGAGGTGTATCCTGTGCAGGAGTGCTTGTAGGTAATTTCAGAGTCAGTGTCTTTAAAAGTAGTATCAGAAATCCAAATGCTTTTATAAAAACAAGACCTCTTTGGTGCTGGAAATTTGTAATTGTATGGTGGAAATTTGTACTCTGCTACCTAAACCTTATTAGAAAGATATCAGGGTTTTGTTTTTTTTTTTTTTTTTTTTTTTTTCTGAGAATTTACAATGAATAAAGAAAGAACTATGTATATGACTTTTTCAGCTAGGAGAATTAATGAACCTTGATGTCCTTACCTGCAAACTAGCCAAGGATGGGTTGCAGGTGACCATTTCAGTAATGGGCTTATATACACAAGAACATTCTCCTCAACTCAAGAAAAAGAAATCCATTCCCAATGAAGTCCTCCGTCCTTTACTACGTGACTGAAACAAGAAAAGAAGCTGGAATTTTTTGTTCAATTTATTTTCCCTACAGCACTGATTTAGTGTGTGCCTATAGCCGTGTATTGCAATGAGGTATAGCTTTTGTTTTAGCAGCTGTGTAGACTGCAACAATTTGAATAATTAAAACCATTGGGGTTTTGACGATTTGCGATCACATTACTGTGATAGAATGCATTTAAGACAGGAAAATGTGAAAAAAGCCCCCCAAAATGACAAAATATATGTCCCTCTGAATACTGAGATGAGGCTGAGGTGAATTAAAATGTCTTTATATGGCACTTTAGATAAATCCTTCTAGTTGATAACAGCGTTGCAAGAGAGATAAGTAGTGCAGTGCAGAGAACTGTTCATCTCACATGCCTGCAAGGGGCAGATAGACACCTGGCTGGGCCTCCGTTAGTGGTGTGAAAGTGGCACTGAAGAGAACAATAAAAAGGAATTGGAATTTAAATGAACAGAAATTTACCTTACCAGGATCTGTTGACCAATATTTAACTGCCGGAGCAAGATAGTGTTTCTTGTCCTGTCAGAGGGTAAAATTATTACAGAAGGGGCAACTACTGAAATGTAACAGAGCTTGTAAAATTATAAGGAGGTGGAGAGAGTTGTCAATTTCTCAAGAAGTTACATCCTATACCAGGATTGTTTACTATATACTTGTAGTCTGAATCCAACTTCCTTATGAACATTTTTTGAGTTGCCATAATTAATTACCATGATTATTTCACTAATTATTTTACTTATTTATATATTTCTGAAAAAAAAAAAAATACTCTTTGATAGTATTTGCTACTTACTTTCAGTAGAGTTGAGGACACTGTAGAGTAAATATGCCAGAAAGCCTTTTTTTGAAGAAATGGTATTTAGCTTCCTTTTTCCTTCTGCTTCCCATTTTGTCTTATTACAGTCCCTGTTGGCTACAATATATTGGTAGGTATTCATTTAGAGCAGCCTTGAGGCACAGAACTTGGGTTCATAATTTCCTGCTCATCTTGCAAACAAATAAATGTGGCCACAGCTCAGAGTTTGACCATAAAAATTAAGCTGCCTTGTTTGTGTTTTTGGAAAGACATCTCCCTTTTTTCTGCTGTGTCTTAAAATCTTTTATCTTTCATGTGTATTTGTAAGATTTATGAGGTGCACCTGCCATGTGAAGAACATCAGTTTCTGTGCTACAAAACAAGTGTCTGTGAATAGGAAGATTACCACAAAAACTACTATTGTAAGGACTCTATGGAAGTATCAAATCTGAAGTTTTAAAAAGTGTAATAAAACCTCTCACATGCAAAATATGCTTTTCGCTTTGTCAGTCCCTGACTGGGTAAGGCACTTAGTGTTTCAAAGAATCTTTGCTTAAAAAGCAGCGGATTAAGCCTTTAAGTAGGTACACAGACAATTAAATCTTGGCACTCAGAAAAATTTCCTTCCATGCCCCAATCTTTTTCTCCCCACTTCTACCTCAGTCTTTGTTCTTGGCCTCCTGCCTGCCTGGTGCTCTTTGCTCATGCTTTGTTGCTTGCTGGAGCCTCCTGTGAAGCAATGCGAAACAGCAGAAGTCATAGATGTGTCCCTGTGGGCTCAGAACATTGAATCATCTCAGACAGAGATCTGAGCTGACACAGCAGAGGAGGAAGAGAGATCTATCTTTGTCTTTTGTCACAGGGAAGCTTGGGATAACAATTCCCCTTGATAACTGTTTCCTATAACCAGAGCTCTGGGCTGGGAACCCGCCTTGCTTCCCTTTGTTCTGCCCTTCCCAGTACGTTGATACACATCCTCAGCTGTGTGTTCCTATACTGGCAGGGAAACCAGCTTTCTTTCTCAGGTAGATTCTGGTTACAATATGAGTTAGCATGCTTACAAAAATCTGAACCAACAGAGGTAACTCTCTGACATTGCTGCCACTTCTGAAATGCACCACCTGCTGCCAACTGTGCTTACATCCCCTCTTTGGTCTCCATGAAATTCGGCAAGATTCAGTTAGTATCAGTGGGTGCAATTTTTTATTTTATTTATTTATTTCTTTTTGCATGGAGGAATTCAGTTCCACACCTTTCTTCATGCGCACTTCCATGTCAAATGCCATTTTGTCAGATCACCCCTCTGCTGCCATCTGTCAGACAACAACAAAATGTGATGTAGTATTGCTGGAAAGGCTGAACCTCTACTGCCATACCACCAACATTAATCTCTGATGGCCTTGGCCAACATAATGAAATAGAGGCATCATTTCTGGAGAAGCCTTCATGTAAATGTACTATGTCTTATTTTCCAGAATTCATTTGAAATCGTTTCGACTTCGAAAAATTTCTCAACCAAGTAATTTTTTAGGCTTCTTGTCTTAAAAACAATTTAATTGTTGCATCTTTTGTTATGATGAGAATAGCTTTTTTTTTTTTTTTTTAAGCTATATTAATGCTTATGTGAAATTTGTATACTTTGTGTTATTATATGCAAAGAACATTTTTAAAGTATTTTCCATACGATTTGCATGCATGATAATGTTTTTAAATGGAAAGTAAAAAACAAAATTATTTCTTTTAATTGGAGGAGGTGTAACAATCTAATTCATCGGATCTGGAGGGCTCCTGGCTATTCACTGAGAGACAGATGTTGGGAGAAAATAAATTTAAAGACAGTGTCCAATTATATAGTTTTAAACTTTTTCTGCATTTATGAACTATGGTACCTTTTTGCTTTCATAGGCAGTAAACACAGGTAGCTTTGAGTTTTATAGAATATTTTATTAACCATGCTTTGTTGCATTGTGAAAGGGATGTTTTGTTTTGTTTTTTTATCAGCATGTCACCAGTTAAGGAGAAATACCTGCTGCAAGCAGTAAATTCTGGCTCTGAGCATGCTGCTCTGACATGACCCATTATTTATTTTCATCTAATTATGCAGATTCTTCTTTTCCTTGCTTTCACCATTAGAGTGTGCATTTTTATAGCCTATTTATACTATCATTATATACTGCAGTGGGTTAGCTTGCTACTGGAGATAAAATCACCTTGTTTATACAATGATTCAGAAAATCGGACAATATATGCTGATGTATTGCAAGCTCCTGTAATGAAAAATACAAAGGCTTAAATTTGAACAATTGTTGTATCCTTTTCTTCTAGAGAAGGTTAATACAATTCTGACAGAGGTGCTTTTCTGATACCAGTGAGGGTAGTTTTGGTGTGTTCTGTTTCACACCTTAAGAAGATTGTGTTGTATGTGCAGAATGAAACTGTAAGTCCATGGAAATTCATGCTTTGTGTGCAGCCATCACAAAAACAAACAAACAAACAAACAAACATCAAGAGTCCTGATTCAGCTACTACTGCAGTGTAATTGGTCATAAAACAACTAGCCAATTAGATTTATTTTATTTTGGTTTTAAACTAGGGGTACATGTTTTTATGCTAAATAGATTGGATTATTCTAGTGATTTCACAGATAGCATTTAACTAAAAAAGTGAACAGATTCTTGCTTAAGAAAGAAGAGATAAAGCAAGGAATAAAGCCAAGCTACATTTCCATTTTTGAATGTAAGGGCTGGCAAGGAGAAGGACACTATTTAAGAGGAAATTAATTTCAGGCCTGGGAAGTTGTGATTCCGACAGGCTTAGTACTAGATGTCAACTGTGATATCCCTCACAGTTCTCTAAACAAGGTCATCTTGTGTATATTTTCTTTATTCAGTCATTTATTATGTTGATAGTTCTCGTATTTTTCCTTCTGTACTTTTTGTTCTCTTTGATGGCAAGCCCAGAAAAACGTTTATATAGCCTGCAGATATTCCTGTGAGAGGACAGCATACACTGGCATGGAAGAGAGGTTACGCAGATCACTAGTTCACTGTTTGAAGGGATTAGAAGAGGAATTCACCACGATGGGAGAAGGTGCTGCATCTCTGTGGGAATGAAGGAGAAGTGAAAACCACATTGTGTTTGTGAAGTCTGGGCTTTTAAATTGCTGAATTAAATTTGCTTTAGCAAAAAGATAAACATGGCCTTTAATTTTCTTCATTTAGAACAGGCCTTTCTAACCTGCTCTGGTTCAGGACACCAGACTTCAAATAGTCATTGTTTATCAGGCTTTGGCTTCTAATGTCTTTGGGTAGCACGCCAAGAATTTCTCTGTGTGTAGCAAAGCTTTCCTGTGGTCTTCTCAATAGATCAGAGATTTAGCAGGAGTGTTCTGACCTGGGAAATATGCCTCCTCATTCAGTGCTTATTGTAGCACAACGCTGAAGATTTGTCTGAATATTTAAGATGCTTTTGTGTTGGATGTAGTGAGAATCTTCTTGTTTCTGGACCATTACCCACGGAGCAAAATTAATTCTAGTAAGTACAAAATTATATTGGCACAATGAATTTTTAAGCTTTAAAGTGTAATGCTGTTAGAAGTAATTAAAAAACAATCAGAGAACAGAAAATGACCCTTTAATAGCAGATGAAGTCTTGACCTTTATTGTGCCAGGCAAGTTTCTCAGTAATGTGTGATTCCTACTTTGTTCACTTTCAATGCAGTCTTTTACATAGCTTATGAGCTTGTTAAGATTTTGTTGAGGCATTTTTAAAACATTACTGTTTAGCAAGACATCAGAAAATTTGTGAATACTTTAAGGCCAATTTTAATTACAGATCCAGAACTACGAGCAGAAGGGACAGGGCTCGGCTGATCACAACTTGGTGCCAACTTTGTGCCTATCCTTAAACTACTTCTTTTAGACTCTCCTCATATTCAAAACAAAGAAGTACTTCTAGTAAATTACTCCAATCAGCCTGGAATAGATATCTGAAAAGATGAGCTGTTCCCTGAAGGTGCCTATTTCTTTCAAGTTGACTGCAGGGAGAGACAAGTTCACTGACATCTTTTTCTATAAAAGCACAGTTTGAGAGGTGAATCCCACCCTGTAGACATGTTCCTATGCTATTCTTAAAGTTCATATTTGAGAGTCCCTAATCCACTGTTCCTCTGATATAAATTTAGGCCAGCTAATGTTGAACTCAAGTCAGTTGTCTATGGTTCTCTCTTTAGAAAATTAGGAGACACCGGTGACTTTGCATTATAACCCACCTGATGTGCAAATTACTCTTTCAAGTCACTGTGATTTTTGTAAATCCAAAGATGAATTATTCCTAGGACATTCTCTTAATACAGTATTTTTGAAGTCAAAATAATACACAGCATAACAGTTGATACCGATCTTTAATCCTTTTGTTTTTCCCTCAACTAACAATCATGCTATACAAGAATGTGAAATCAAATGAAGATGAATAAGAAGACAAAAGTGGAAATAAGTTTTCAAAGTTAAATATAGTAATGGTTACCATTCCTATGCAAGAACAAACTAAGAATAACACTTTGCATTTCAGAAGCAACATCATTTGAGGCCACTATGGTGTCTTCATGGAAGAGCAGCACATCTTCCATCTATTAAAAAAATACATAATTAAAATCTTAATGTTTTGCTGCTATGAAAAGGGAAATAAACTGAAACTATTGTTGCATTAAAACATTGATTCAGTTTTGTGTGCTGCCTTCTATCCAGCAGTCCATATCACATGCACTGAGATGATTTGTCTCACCCTGTGGAGTCAGGTTGGGCTATGATACCTCTAACTTCAACAGATAATTCTCTTTTTCTGAAATTTCCATATAAGCATTTCCCTTCAGCAGTTGCTTTGGGAACGCTCCCAAAGAGAAATCAGGATACAGATTATGCAAAACAATGCAGTAAATGCTAGCATAAGGCTGAATAAAATTAAATGGAAAAAAAAAAAGACAAAAGAAAAAATGAATAAATTCATTGGAAAGAAGATTTCAATACACTGATTCAAAAGAAATGAGCTATATAATCAAATCATGATAGGAAAAAGAAGCTGAAGGAAGTTGAAAAAGAATAGAAAAAAGTCATGCATCTCACATGTGTGCTTTTGAAGCAAAGGAACTGGAATGGTAAACCACAAGGATAATTAATGAAGTAACCAGATAATTAAAATCATTTACAGTTGGAGGAGGAGATGGGAAGTATGTGGTAACACCAAGGATATTGGTAACTTGCAAGGTCTACCCAAGGCTGAATTTTTTTGTAATTACAGCCTGGCCAAACAAACAAACAACAACAACAACAAAAAAACCACCATCTTCTGGCATCACTCATGTGGTTTGTTTGTTTGTTTGTTTGTTTTTCCCCTTCCACTTCAACATGGAATTGAAGGTTTTTTTTATATTTTATAGTTTCACCACTATGTACATTTTCTCACTGCTTTCTAATTTCTCTTACTGATCCCTATATGCTGTCACTTTGTATATTTTTTCCTCTAGTATTTCTCAATTGTGTTGTTTGCATTTCAGAATTTACCAGTTCTTTCCCAGGTCTCACCTTCCATTTGTTCTTCCTTGATGTATATAAGCCAAGAGCTACCTGCTGCAAGATTCTTTTGTAGCCTTACATTGATAATCTATTAAATTAAAATATTTCAAATGTTTTCTGTTACAGAAAATACGCTCTTGGGTCTGGTATGTGTTCCCATGCATAGGAATAAGTGATGCAATTTCAGTCAGTGTATCCCAAATTAATCACTTGTATGGAAGAACAAATGTAACTGTTGCATAAAAGGAAGATTGGTGTCTGTTATTCGTAAAATACAACATTAAATATATTGTAAAAACAGAGGATTTGCCAACAGAGGAGACCTCATTTAAAATGCAAGAACACCAGATGGAAAATACATTACATAATAAAATATGTATTAGCCAGTTTTCTTATTTTTGTGTGATCCAAAATGGAACATGTTTCTTTTTTGAAAACTTAGAAACTGAGCTGGTAATACAGCATTTACTATGACAGAATGACCAAGCTTAATACACAAGTTGTAGCGTAGAAGAATAACAGGTAAAGACTTCTCCTCAGCCCAAAAAATACATTAATTAATTAATAATAATAAAGTGATTAAACTGATTTTTTGGAGTTGATGATTCTACCAGATCTGTAACATAGCCTGAAAGCCCATCATCTTCAATAAACACGTTGTGGGAAAGCACCTGTACAGAAGCAGTTTTTGTCTGTACTAGGAAATAATTCTACTCGAAGGTCCTATAACATGTAATTCTTAGGTTATGGGACAGACAAAATGAGAAAGCCTTCTGAGGAAAGCTATGTTTCCAACACAGCAGATAATTTTTTCAGGGATTCAGGAAAGGCTTTTATCTAAAAAAAATATTTTTAGTTTTAGTTACAAATGCTCATCTTGAAAGGGAGAATGTCAGAGAAGTATTAGCTTAATTTTTTGAGCAGAATTTGCAAGTAGTAAGTAAAGCCTACACTGTATTCTATAGACTAAAATTAGCCAAAAAAAAAGAAAAAAAAATTGTAAGATCAGATAAGAGTATTTTTGCTCTGGATTGCCTGTTTTGTCTTGTGCTGTATTAAAGTCTTCACTATATTAAAACATGAGGTAGAATACATAATTTTGGGTAAGGCTTCTATTGACTTCTTATGGACAGAACACTGTAGAAATGGATGTTCCGACGTAGAAGTTCCCCCATCTGTGTTTTTTTTCAGGGCCTTGTCACCTAGTACAAAACTGTCCTGCTTGCTATTGATGTGTTAACGGACTAAAGCAGCCTTTTTCCCTTCAGAGAGACTCATATTAACTCCATTTCAAGGCCCATGAAAGTCTGTTTTATGGTGTTCTATCAGCACTGTGGAAGTGAATTTTCTGAGACATCCAATTGACTTCTTGACTCACTTATTCTATTAAAGTAACTTGTATGACTTTTAGCATATCAGTGTTGTAGAAAAAGTAATCTTTCAATTTTCTGGCATGCTGAAGATTTCTGTATTGTTAACTGTGTCACTCTTTCCAGAATTCCTGAACAGTTCAGGCTGGAAGGCTGCAGACTTCACAACTTTTCAGAGAAACTTGTGCAAGTATTTAACCATCATCGCAGTAAAAAAAAAAAAAATCATTTTTCTTACATTTCAGTTGAATGCCTTATATTTAAATTTGTGCCCATTGCCTTGTGTTCTGTCACTGCAATGAGAAGACCTTGGCTCAGAAGAGCCTGGCTCTGTATTCTTTACTCTGCCCATCAAATATTTATGCACATTGATAAGATCTGCCCTGAGCCTTCTCTTCACCAACTTGAACAGTCCATCTCTCTCAGCTTCCTGTCAAACAGTGGAAGCTTCAATCTCTAGATCATCATTGCAGCCCTTCATAGTACTTGCAGCATGTCCAGCTCTGTCTTGTACAGAGAGTCCAGAACAGGACCCAGCACTCCAGCTGTGTCTCACCTTTGCTAAGTAGAGAGTAAGAATCTCCTCCCTAGTCTTAATAGCAATACTTTGCCTAATGAAGCCCAGGATATTGTTGACCTTCTTTGCCAGAGGGGGGATGCTGATAATTCATGTTCAACGTGCTGTCCACCAGGTCCTCATGTCCTTTTCTGTGAAATTACAAGCCTGTACTGGTGCATGAATTAACAGAATTTTCTGACAGAAGTGGGTTTGACCAGTTTCTGTGAATGTTCCTTCTATTAGAGATCCCAAAACTGCTAGAATACTCTGGACTTGGTCTCAGGTGCCAAACAGGGAGAAATTACTTCCCTTTATCTGTTGGTCTCTTTCTAATGCAACCCAGTAATGTATTTGGCATTCACTGCTCAGTTCATCCACCAGGCTGTCACTCTCCAGTCAGTTACTGGTATGTGTTATTCCATTCCAGGTGCAGGACTTTGCATGTGTCTTTGTTGAATCTATTCAGGTTGCAGTCAGCCTAGTATCCATCCCCTTGATGTCCCTCTGAATAGCAGCCCTGCCCTTGAGCTTACTGCACTTGCTACTATCCACAGGCTTCCTTATAGTGCATTCTGCCTCATTATGCAGGTTGTTAATAATGATATTTTCCCTAGTGCTGACCTCAAAGGGAATCATTGGCCACAATCCTCTAAGCATAGCAGTACAGTTAATTTTAGAGGATTATCCTTTCAGTAAAATGTTAGAAGATAATAGGGATTAGATTCCTGAACTTTCTGAAGCCAAGGGGATTTTTGCTACTTACTCCCCTTGATCCGAAATTGTACTCATGGTATTTATGACTATAAAATCTGAACATAATCTGCATATGAATCAAATATAGGGTTTTCTTTGAAACTTGTTCTAGTGTTTGAGAGAGAAAAAGTAATGAATCAGAAGTGGCAGAAAAAAAAAAAAACTGAAAAGTTACAGTGATCACAATTTCTTCTATAAACCTCATTAGATTGTATTAAAATGTAATTTGACCTTCATGAAATTTCATTTTCACTTTTTGATTGGCAGCAATTTTTTTTTTTTTTTTAATTCTTTTAATTGGTTCACAGCTATTCTGTTCATGTGACTCCACACATACAAATTCAGTGCGTAGCATCCTGGCTTGGCCAAGGATGTGTCTATTGCATGTGGTGAGTAAGAAACTGACCAAAAGAGATTACATCCCTAAAATTGAAATTTCTCCTGGAAGTGGCTTAGAAGTTACAAATGTTTTGGCTAGACACAATCAGAAGTCTACAAAGGCATCACCATTTGGATGACATAATTACTGGCACACATTAAAGAATATAAACACATGTAAACACCAGAACGTTTGTTCTGAGAAACAGTAAGAGAGAAAATACAGCATTTTAGGCCAGGTTTTAAATGTGAGTCTACGGCTGTCTCACTGAAGGTGCAGAAAGTGCAGTCGTTACTGTCCAGCAGATGGGATAGGTTTTGGCCCATTAAAATAGGGAGTCAAATGAGATGTGAATGTTTTCACTGTCTTGGTATAATGAAGATCAGTGGGATAGACAGTGGAAAATCAAGCAAATTGGTGGAAAACCTCATTAAGGAAGATACAGTTTTCTCTCTGGCCTATAATGAGAGTTGTCAGAGCCAAAGACAGTTGAATGAGGAAAAAGTTCATTTAGTTAATATTTAGGCTTGATGCTATGAAGCATTCACAAAAGGAAAGAAAAAAGTAATGTTCTGAATTATAGTAAACTATAAGACATTGACCAAACAATATGACTTCTACAAACATTTAAAAAAAAGGGAAGGATTGGTTTTGAACCATATGTAAAAGTGAATTCAGCTAAAAAGACATAGAAATTATTACGTTTCAGTAAGTAGACTCTTCCACCAGTTTGTTTAACAGAAACTGAGAATAAACACATCCTACTTTAAACAGTTGCAAGTTGCTTAGCTTGCAAGAGTTGATCTTGCTGCTCACAACTGTTCAATTAGGATTTGCTTTTTTTATAACTTCAGTTCTGCAACACAACACATTTGAAACCAATTTGTTAGCATTTGCTCCACTGGATGAACAAGTCTTACTTTACTCCATGTTAATGATGGACTAATCAATGCAGGAAATGTCCCAAGACAATAAAATCCAACCACAATGATGTGACTTTTTCATCACTTTTTCTTCACAAAGGGACAGCTCCTGCTTTGTTACCTCACGTAGAGGAACTTGGCAAGGAGAGTGAGGTGAAGGACTCAAGTGTCTTTTTACCATGGATCAGTATTTCATGTGCCATCTTCATGCTATCTCTCCATCCAAAGAGCATGAAAACCACTGAAATATCTGATTTTCCCATGCTGTTCTTTGTTCGTGTAATAGGGTTGTAGCAGAACATTGATATTCAGGTAGGACAGGATTCAGTTTCCTAGAATTGTTTTGCCTAGTGCCATTAAAAAACTCATTGCTGATCTAAGCCAACTACATGGGGCTAGCCCACATGGCACACATTAGAGAAGTCTGCATCTTTCTTGCATCTCAGGATACCCAGAATATCCAGCTGCAGCTCAAATGGCCCTAACAGCCAACATGATGCGTCCAGACAGTGCATCTAGTGTCTGGACTTGCCTAGACTCTGGCACAGTACGTGGATCTTTGAAGAGTACAATAGCTTGGCCTCCAAAATTTAAGTGGTCACACTCTATGACTGAGTCCCACTCTGGTTGCCTGGATTCCTGTTATGGTCAACAAAGAGAAGACAACTCTTCCGTGCACTATTTGAAATCTTTACCTTAAAATAAGTTTAATCCTCACAGTGTTTGTTTCTTATTACTCGCTACAGAGCTATCCTACAGGAAGGTATCTGTATACACCATACCATTTGTGTTCAGTGGATCAGCAACGCAGCTTAGCAATTCAGGCTAGTTTTGACATAGAAATGTTTTTTTGTTGAATTCTCCTTGCTCCATCATAATAATAGAATTCCAATATAATTAGTAAAAGAGAATATGTCACAACCTACCCGCATGTTTTATAGATTAAAAAGCATTCCAAATATTTATATTTAAAGGCTTTCTATTATTAACTACAGCACCTTAATTATGTCTTCTTATATTGTCTTTCCAATTCCTATCTCTCCAATCATATTATACTATGGGTATTACTGATATGGTACGGCAAAATATAGTAAACAGTGATTGTGTTTCAATAAAACAGTCCTTCCTTCTAGATAAAGAGAGCTGAATAAAAATTAAAAAGAATGGGAATTGAAAATTGAAATACCCTTTCTCAAGCAGCAGACATTAAGATCTTCACTGTTAAATTTCTGCATCCATTTAACTGATTGTAATTTGCCTGCATTTAATTTTTATCTTTTATCATTTTAATTTTTAATTATTGAAGATTTACTTTTGTAATGTAGAACAAAATGAGAGGAATTATGTTCCCATTTTTTTCTTTTCCTTATGTGGCAATGTTAAAAACCCATATGTAATTAAGACTATATTTTCTATTAGGATTTATAAGTCTGTTCATATGCAAGTAGATTTTGATATAATTTTATACATTTTAGTAATCTTCCTCTGAAACAGAAACTTTTCTTTCTTTTTCTTACTAAGATTTTATATTCTCCATCTAGAAAGCCTAATTGAGGTTATTTTGTTTTATTAACTCCATTTTCTATGAAGCCAAATTATATTAATCAATCTTCAGGTATTCTCAGTATGTGGAAAACTTATTAAAATAGGTAAACACCCTGTGATATGAAATTTGTTCACCAGTTTTGAGTTTGCAACTTCTCAGTAGTCGGAGGAGCAGAACACAGGTGTAAAGCATAACAACTGAGGGTGAAAAAGCCACATAAAGACATGCATCTGACTCTATAAGAATGGAGAACAAATGAGAATGAAGACAAAGTAACGTTTGGGCCTAATTTGTTATCATACTACAAACTACCAGTGCTAAAGACTGTACGTGCTTGAACACTCAGAGCAGACACATCAGCTAGCTGTTGCATAAGAACTTTGTGGCAGAATTCTACTTGAATGCTGTGGGCTTTGCTTCTTCTTTTTTTTCCTTAAAATTTCTAATGGAAAACAGTATCTTGCTGAATGAAACAGACTTACGGTACATAATGTCCTATATCTGCTATGGGAATTGTTATGGCACATCCTGGACTTTCTGAGTGGAAGGTGATGCACTGCAATTGTTGATGGAGAAAACAAGCAAAAACCTCATTTGCTGAGTATTTTAGAAATGTAATCACGCTTTTCCTTGTAAGATAGAGTTTTGAACTGCTCTGCTTCTACCTTTTTGTTCTGTAGATGTAGCTGGGAAAGTAGTCTCCAACTTTCTGGGCCTTGTTTCACTGGCTTATTTCCCAAGGACTCACTGACCTTGGCGAGAATGATAAGATTTTTCTTTAATTGCAAAGGAATGGAACCATTGGATTGTTGGAGCCACACAGAAGGTTTATTTTATTCTTGACATCTAAATTATCTAGTAAACTAACACTAAAATTCAAATTATTTCTACGATGAGAGATTGAAAGTCATGTAAAATACTCAAATTTTCTCAGACAGAAAATAACTGCTATACTGGGAGGGGGCAAGGTGAGAAATCAGTGCCTTAAAGGTAATGCAACTGGAAGTGTTGGGGGTACAGTTTCCACTGTATTTCACCAGGGAAGATAGGTTGAACATAGATGGAATACAGGCTGTTTTTGACTATGAATCTTGTGAGTGGATGCTAGAAATGAGGAAACCAAAGAGGACATTTGGACCATGGACAAATGTAAAAACCTTCTTCATATTTCTGGTGAATGGAAAGCTGGACGTGAGCCAGCAATGTGCCCTCGCAAACCAGAATGCCAACTGTATCCTGAGCTGCATCAATAGAAGTGTGGACAGCTGAGTTAGGAAGGTGATCCTGCCCCTCTACTCTGTGCTGGTGAGACCTCACCTGGAATACTGCATCCAGATATGGAGTCCTCATTAGAGAAGATGTGGACCTATTGGAGCGCATTTAGAAAAGAGCCACAAGAATGATCCAAGGGATGGAATCTCCCCTATAACGATAAGCTGAGAGAGCTGGGGCTGTTCAGCCTGGAGATGGCTCTGGAGAGATCAGAGAACGATGTTGCAGTGTCTAAATGGAGGCTATAAGAGGAAAGAGGACAAAGCTCTTGTGAGCCGCATCTAGAGTACTGTGTCCAGCCTGGGGCCCCCAGTACAGGAAGGACGTGGAGCTCTTGGAGCAGGTCCAGAGGAGGGCTTTAAGATGATCAGAAGGCTGGAGCACCTCTCCTATGAGGAAAGGTTGAGGGAACTGGGATTGTTTAGCTGGGAGAAGAGAAGGCTCCGGGGAGACCTCATTGTGGCCATCCAACACGTGAAGGGAGAATATAAACAGGAGGGGGGAAAGACTGTTTACAAGGGTGGATAGTGATAGGACAAGGGGGAATGGTTTTAAACTGAGATGGGGGAAGGGGGGAAGGTTAGGTTAAATATTAGGAGGAAGTTTTTCACTCAGAGGGTGGTGACAGACTGGAACAGGTTGCCCAAGGAGGTTGTGGATGCCCCATCCCTGGAGGCATTCAAGGCCAGGCTGGATGTGGCTCTGGGCAGCCTGGTCTGGTGGCTGGCGATCCTGCACATAGCAGGGAGTTGAAACTGGATGATCATTGTGGTCCTTTTCAACCCAGGCCATTCTATGGTTCTACGATTTTATGATTGTATGAAACTTTTTAGCAGGGTCTGCTATTTAATCAAGAGGAAACACTTTCAAACTAAAAGAGGAGAGATTTAGATTGGATATATGTATTTTTTACAGTAAAGGTGGTGGGGTGCTGAAACAGGTAGCCCAGAGAGGTGGTGGATGCCCCATCACTGGAGACATTCAAGATCAATCTGTACAGGGCTCTGAGCAGCCTGATCAGCTGTAGGTGTCTGTGTTCACTGCAGAGAAGTTGGGCTACTTGGCTTTGAAGGTCCCTTTCAATTCAAGTAATTCTATGATTCTATGATGATTCTGTGACTAATTTTTTTACCCAAGCTACTTTTCTTTAATTTTAAACTAAGAGAAAAACATTATGAGTATTCATAGAAGCAGTTAGAAAACAAGAGCTTTTTCCTCAACCTTGTATTCTTGCTTCTTTTACTGGTGTGTGACATCTCTGCCTTGTCTGTCTGATGTTTTCTCAATAAGGTTTCTCATAGTTGTGGGCTTCTTCATTCATGTCCAGCTACTTGGCCTTTGAGAAATCTGGAAACATCTCGTAATCTTTCTTTGCACATAGAAGGTTAAATAGCAGTATTCTTATTTTCATGGCCAATCATTGATAAAGAAAATGTCAAGACAGAACAAGCTATGGCATTTTGGTATAAAAAAGAATCAATAATTCTTTTTAGTGATATTTCCCTGAGCTGGGGAATGCTAACATGGAATGAAAGTAGGTAGAGAAGGGAAACTGTAGTATAACAAATCCACAGGAGGGATTTAGTTTTATTAAAATTCATGTGTAATTTTATAACTGCGGTTGTTCTAAGGAAAGACATCTATGGAATGAAATTGACACCAACACCATACCTGCTGAGAATCAGAATTTGAGCAGCACCAGATAAGTACTCACAGTCAAGGGACTGAGAGGTTGGCAATCCTGATTGTGCAGGTTGTGTTTGGTCTTTATTTATTTATTTTAAATGGCAAAGAAATTTGAAGTGCCTTTGGATTCAACTTCTTAGTCCAGCCTGACATATAAAGCCAGTGTTTGCCATGCACCTGTCTTTCTCCTGAGTGGGACTGTATGACGTGATGACCTATTGTACCCATTGCAGTGATATCTGATGTTCTGCATTCTCTGGGTACCTGTTCAGCGGCGGTGCGAAGTGTGTTCAGATAATTTAGCACATCTCTATTGAACTTGTTAAAGTTGAAGTTGTGAAGCTCTGATGAGGGCCTCCAGGTGCTCTTGCAATGTATTAAAAGCAAGAAAAGGCAGGCTTCCAGCTTTTCTTTATATTAACCTGTTTAAACATAGCTAGTTCCAAGGAAAATTCTGTGCTGTGCAGTAAATCATTCTCTGCATAGCCTTTAAAAATAAACAAATAGGAATATCTACAATTGCAAATTGCAGAGACTGCTTGCTCAGTTTTTATTTATTCCCACTGGTAATGCTGAATTTGTTAGGATAAATGAAAAGCTTCGCTTTTTTTTGTGGTGGTTTATTTTTCCAAATTCTTTGCATAAATCAATTATCATTTCTTTCAAACCCATTTCTTTCAAACTTGTGTGACAGTATATAAATGCATATTTATTCAGCTGACTGAAATTAATTCCTGTTTTCCTATTGAAGCATTTGTTGAAATGTAAGTGAAGATAATTCAGAGGCCATTCAAGCTAGAAATGTTATTTATTCATCATCTGAGCTGCAATCAACAGGGCTAGAAGTGGGGAACAAAGGTGATAAATTATGAAAATGAAATTAAAATAACGTTATTAACATTGGTAATGCCACATCTGAAACTACATGTAAGATGCTATACTGTGAATCTAATTGGGCTGTACAGTACAGAATCTCTAGTTTTGTAGTTATTTATGAATGTAAAAGGTCAAACTTGTTACAAATCAGATATTTACAAGCAAATTAAATATGTACCAAATGATTGATTATAGCACAGATTATTATTTTGTTGCACTTTGGAGAATGTACATAAACACAGGCTCTTGCAATGCTGTGAAACAGTAATTTGTGTAACAACCATTGTCTCTTGGTTATTTCATTTTCACACATTATTTTACATTAAAAGTCACCTTCCTGAAAAAACTAGGCATTAAAGATGTGTTATATAAGATCACACTGTTTCCTGCACTTCATTCACAACCTTTCTTGTTTCTTTTTCATTTTTATGTATGAGTAATAAAGATGCTGAGAAATAGAATGTATTTGCAGTTTAATTTATGCAATTAAATTCAGAAATGGAGATTGTAAATCAATTTTACTTATCCCTTGAACAATTCTCATATGTATATCACTGGATGTAACAAGGTAAAAGATTTTATATTTGTTATTGTTTTTTCCTAACATTATTTCTTACATCAAAGCTGTTCCTTCCAATTTTTTTACTCATTCATTTGATGATTCTTCCAGTGAAACTCCAATTTCAAATCTTCTACTATTACAGAATAAAAGTCGCAACAAATACTTTTCCATTTGGTGTATCTACCAGAGCTCTCTTCCACCAGCGCGCTAACTTGGCCTGCCCGCTAGCCTCCATTGCCACACTAACTTACCTGTACGCTAGCCTCCACAGGCGCGCTATCTTCACCTGCCCGCTATCCTCCACCGGCGCGCTAACTTAGCCTGCCCGCTAACCTCTGCCGGTGCGCTAACTTACCTACCCACTAGCCTCCACCAGTGCGCTAACTTGGCCTGCCCGCTAACCTCCACCGGCGCGCTAACTGGGCCTGCCCTCTAGCCTCTGCCGGTGTCATGGAGTTGACTAGATCAATCTATGTGCTCAAAGTTTACAGATATCCCAGAACACTGGCAGTACGCCTAATCTTTCAAGGTCAGGTTTTCCAGCAGAGAAACTTGAACTACTGATAATGCTCCCTAACGAAGCTCTCTAAGAGCAATGAGAAAAACAGATTCGTTCTAAAAACTAAAAAGCAGAGAGCCCCACGTTGGGCGCCAAAAATCTTGTCACGGAGTAGACTAGATCAATCTATGTCCGTGACAGGGGCGACAGGCCTCTGCCCTCCCCCCCCACCCCAGTCCCACAAAAAAGGGGAAGGAAGGAAGGGAGGAAAAGAGCAGTGGCAACAATCTATGGAGGAAAACTTATTTTACTATAATACTGGAATACAAGATAACACAATATATACAATTTAATTGAAATTGAGATTAAAAAATCAGACAAGATGAGAGAGAGAGAGTTCCCGGGACCGATTCAAACCTGAAAAGCTTGGAACGGCTAGAAAAACACCCTCCAGCACCCACTGCAAGGCAGCAAGAGAATGCCCCCCCACACCCGGAAGGGTTAGATCCCGTGACTTCTGTAATGTACAGGGATAGGAACTTGGAATTGGGGCAGTGACTAATAGCCCGTACACTACATGATGTTTTGATGTGGAATACTGAAATAAGAAAAAAAAAAAAAAAAAAAAAAAAAAAAAAAAAAAAAATGGAACCATGACAGCTGGCGCGCTAACTTGCCCTGCCCACCAGCCTCAACCAGTGCGCTGACTTGGCCTGCCCGCTAACCTCCACCGGCGTGCTAACTTGGCCTGCTTGCTAGCCTCTGCTAGCATGCTAACTTACCTACCCACTAACCTCCACCGGCGCACTAACTTGGCCTGTCCACTAAACTCCAATGGCGCACTAAGTTGGCCTGCTCGCTAACCTCCGCCAGCGCGCTAACTTCGCCTACCCGCTAGCCTTCACCGGCGCGCTAACTTGGCCTGTCCGCTAAACTCCACCGGCGTGCTAACTTGACCTGCCCGCTAACCTCCACCAGCCGCTAACTTAACTACCTGCTAGCCTCCTCCGGCGCGCTAGCTTATCTGTATACTAGCCTCCACGGGCGCGCTAACTTGGCCTGCCCACTAACCTTCACCGGCGCGCTAACTTGGCCTGCCTGCTACCCTCCGCCGGCTCGCTAACTTGCCTTGCCCGCTATCCTCCACCGGCGCGCTAACTTAGCCTGCCCGCTAGCCTCCACCAGTGCGCTAACTTGGCCTGTCCGCTAAACTCCACCGGCGCACTAAGTTGGCCTGCTCGCTAACCTCCGCTGGCGCACTAACTTGGCCTACCCGCTAGCCTTCGCCGGCACGCTAACTTACCTACCCACTAGCCTCCGCCGACACTTAATAATTAAAGCCACATCCTACAATACTAGTAAAGTTATAGACAGAGATTAGAGATTAGAGTGATTGCTGATAGCTCTAGTGGCACTATCTATGCCCAATATATACCAACATTGTCTCAGGTACCTGTTCGAGTGTACCTCAAGAATAACAAATATTTGTTCAATATCAAGGCAGATGTCTCAAGCCTTGAGAGCATTGCTCTCACAAACCAGCCGTATGGAATTGCTTGTTCTCCAGGCCTCAATCTGGCCACCTGTCCATGAAGGGAACCCATTCTGATGCCCACAATGTATACTGCACTGGCTTAAGCACCACACACATCAGATTTGTTACATGCAGAAAGAGAAGGCCTAATGCTGTCAGGACTTCTAAGGCATTTAAAGCGAGGAGTGATTTCAATTCCCGTTTCTCTGCACAATCTATCAGGTGTGTGATGCCTTTCGGATCAAGGGGTACGCTTTCCGGGCCTCTGTTATCATTCTCTACTATCAGGAAGGTCTCTAGTGCTCTTCCTTCCTTTACCAGGCTAGATCTAAACTTCCCACAATCTGTTAGTGCATCTCTCTTAACTCCCAAATGCAAATTCACCTCTCTCCTTTCGCTATCCTTTTCAGTCACAGCTGGAAGCTGCAGGCTCCGCACTGCTCCCACTGTGCCCATCTCCCTTTGATCATGCACTGACTGTTGTAGAGGCTTCTGATTGGTTGCATGCGCACTCAATCTTGTAAAAGGATGTGTGAGTCGAGTCAATGGGTCTGAACAGTGTGGCAAAGAGTGGGTCCGGAGACTATCGTTATTTCTTTCTCCGTCAGGTGCAACCTGAGCAGAGGGCACCGGCCGGATGCCACCTACACCTTCAGGTGCAGTCAGGGTGGACAGTGCTGGCCGGACACTATCATCCCAGCGCCTGTAACTTACATCGCTTCCCTTTCTCTCTGCTGTTTTTTCTTCTACCACCTCCTTAACTTTTGACCAATCCGTACCCAAGCCTTGCCTGCAGTCCCCACCCCCCTGGGTGTTACTGCATTCCACCTCCTGAGAGGAGACAGCAAGTGTCCCATCCCAGCTCACTTCTCCCCCTGCTCCCTTGGGTAGTGTTAGATTATACAGAGACAGTGGTTGTTGTGGATACAGCAGAGGGGTTTCAATGACCTTGCATTCCTGCACTTTAGTTGTTTTGCAAGATAAAAGCGCAGACAGTTGAACACCTTCTTCTACTTGTTTATGGGAAGCTGAAGCCAAAGGGGGAGTGAAGGGGGATGCCAAAGGTGCGGAAAGTGGGGACGAGATGTTAGTCGCTATAGCTGAGGGCATATTTATGGTGTTCTCTTCCTCAGGGGACCTGCAAGAAAGTACGCTCCCCACACAAGTAAGCATGATCCTGCCCAAGGGGTGCTCTCCCATTCCCATGGTTAACGCCACTGTGGGCAAGGGGCTCACTGAGGTACGGGGCCCCGACCTTGGGTAGGCAGAGTTGCATTGTCTGGCCCATTTGGTGTTCCGGGGGAGGGGCCCTGGGCCTAAGGCACCCTCCCATCCTCGTTTCCCTGTGGCACTATGACAAACTTCCAACATTGGCGTACAGTGTGGCCTAGTTTCCCACAGGCCTGACAGATCTGGCCTGGCGCCGCTTCTCCCTTCTGCCTCTCAGGGCCTCGGCATTGGGCTCTGAAGTGACCAAACTGTCCACACTCAAAACAAAGTCCCCTACTCTGATCCTCTCTCATGGCCCTCGCCGCTACTAACGCTGCTGCTAATCCCTCATTGGTGAGGGGCGTTGTTCTCTAGTACATACCTAATGATATCTCCCGGAGTACTGAGGTCATCCGGAACGGCTCGAATAAGATTCTTAACATTTTTGTGTGATTTTTGTTTAAGACAATCCATGATTACTGCATTATGGGCAATCTTTGGCAGATCTGAGCCTTCTACTGCCCAAATCAATCAATTGGCAAAATCCGAGAATGACTCAGATGGATCCTGGGCCAGGAGCAGAAGGTTCAGCTGTCCTTGAGAACCTTCTGAAGGCTGTCAGAGCTGCTTCTGTGGCCGCCATCAGCTCTCCTGGGCGAAGACGTATGAACTGGCCTTCAGGGGACCCTATCATCCTTTCCCCATACCCTAACAACCGTGTCAGATTAGTTACCTCTCCCAGTTCCCTACCATTTGCTGGGTGTCGTGGGTCACGTGCCCTGAGCTGTGCCAACCGCTCTTCCTTTCGTAACATATACTGAGCTGGCTCAAGTATAACCTGCATGAGGCTCTCCATATCATACGCTAAGCTCCACCAGCGCGCTAACTTGCCCTGCCTGATAGCCTCCACCGGCGCGCTAACATGGCCTGCTCACTAACGTCCGCCGGGGCGCTAACTTGGCCTGCACTCTAACCTCCGCCGGCGCGCTAACATGCCCTGCCCGCTATACTCCTTCTGCGCACTAACTTTACCAGCCCGCTATCCTCCTCTGGCGCGCTAACATAGCCTGCCTGCTATCCTCCACCGGCACGCTAACTTGCCCTGTCTGCTAACCTCCGCCGGCGTGCTAACTTGGCCTGTCCACTAACTTCCACCAGCGTGCAAACTTGGCCTGCCTGCTATCCACCGCCGGCTCGCTAACTTAGCCTGCCCGCTAACCTCCTCCGGTGCGCTAACTTGGCCTGCATGCCACCCTTTGACGGCGTGCTAACTTAGCTACCCGCTAGCATCCACTGGCGCGCTAACTTGCCCTGCCTGCTAGCCTCCACCGGCGCGCTAACATGGCCTGCCCACTAAACTCCACCGGTGCACTAAGTTGGCCTGCCTTCTAGCCTCTGCTGGCGCGCTAAGTTAGCCTCCTTCTAGCCTCCTCCGGTGCGCTAGCTTACCTGTATGCTAGCCTCCACCGGTGCGATAACAAGGCCAGCCTGCTAACCGGTTCCGGCACGCTAACTTACCTACCCGCTAGCTTCTGCTGGCGCGCTAACTTGCCCTGCACGCTAACCTCCGCCGTCGCGCTAACTTAGCCTGCCCGATAGCATCCTCTGGCGCGCTAACTTGGCCTGCCTGCTAGCCTCAGTTGGCGAGATAACTTACCTACTCGCTAGTCTTCACCAACATGCTAACTTCACCTGCCTGCTAACCTCCACTGGCGCGCTAACTTGGACTGCCCTCTAGCCTCCACCGGCGCGCTAACTTGGCCTGCTCGCTAACCACCACAGGCGCGCTAAGTTTGCAAGCTCGCTAACCTCAGCTGGCGCGCTAACTTGGCCTGCCTTCTAGCCTCTGCTGGCGCGCTAACTTACCCTGCCCTCTAACCTCCACCGGCGCGCTAACTTCACCAGCCCTCTAGCCTCTACTGGCATGCTAACTTAGCCTGCCCGCGAACCTCCACCGGCGCGCTAAATTCACCTGCCCACTATCCTCCACTGGCGCGCTAACTTGACCTCCTGCTAACCTCCTCCGGTGCGCTAATTTCACCTGCCGGCTATTTTCCATCCGTGCGCTAACTTGCCCTGCCCGCTATCCTCTTCTGGCGCGTTAACTTACCTACCCGCTATCCTCCACCAGCGCGCTAAGTTCACCTGCCCGCTAGCCTCGCTAACTTCACCTGCCCCCTATCCTCCACTGTCACGCTACCTTGGCCTGCCTGCTAGCCTCCACTGGCGCGCTAACTTACCTACCTGCTAGCCTCCATGGGTCCGTTAAATTCACCTGCCGGCTATATTCCACCAGTGCGCTAACTTGACCTCCTCGCTAACCTCCTCCTGTGCGCTAACTTCACCTGCCCCCTATCCTTCACCGGCGCGCTAACTTGGCCTGCCTGCTAGCCTCCGCCGGTACGCTAACTTAGCCTGCCCGCTAACCTCCACCGGCACCCTAAATTCACCTGCCCACTATCCCCCACCAGCGCACTAACTTCCCTGCCCGCTATCCTCTGCCGGCGCGCTAACTTAGCCTGCCCGGTAGCCTCCTCCGGCGTGCTAAGTTACCTGCATGCTAGCCTCCACCAGCGCGATTGATTGCCCTGCCCGCTAGCCTTCGCCTGCGCGCTTAGACTGCCAGCTAACCTCCTCTGGCAAGCTAACTTCACCTGACCGCTATCCTCCACCGGCGCTCTAACTTAGCCTGCCCGCTAGCATTCTCTGGCGCGGTAACTTGCTGTCCCCACTATCCTCCGCTGGCGCGCTAACTTTGCCTGCCCGCTAGCCTCCACCGGTGCGCTAAATTCACCTGCCCGCTATCCTCCACCGGCGCGCTAACTTGCCCTGCATGCTATCCTCCGCCGGTGCACTAACTTAGCCTGCCCGCTAGACTCCACCAGCGCGCTAACATTGACGGTCTGCTAGCCTTCACCACCGGGCTAACTTAACCTGTCCGCTACCATCTTTCGGAACGCTAACTTGGCCTGTACTCTAGCCTCTTCTGGCGCGCTAATTTTGCCTGCCTGCTAGCCTCCTCCGGAGCGCTAACTTACCTGTATGCTAGCCTTCCCCGGCACGCTTAATTGCCCTGCCAGCTAGCCTCTGCCAGCGCGCTATCTTACACTGCCAGATAACCTCCTCCGGTGAGCTAACTTCACCTGCCCGCTAACCTCCACCGACGCACTAACTTGCACTGCCCGCTATGCCCTGCAGGCACGCTAACTTACCTTCCCGCTAACCTCTACCGGCGCGCTAACTTAGCATGACCACTAGCCTCCACTGGCGCGTTAAATTCACCTGCCAGCTATACTCCGCTGGTGCACTATCTTGACCTCCCCGCTAAACTCCTCCGGCGCGCTAATTTTACCTGCCCCCTATCCTCCACCGGTGCGCTAAATTAGCCTGCCCGCTATCCTCCACCGGCGCGCTAACAGCCTACCCGCTAACCTCCACCAGCGCGATAACTTGCCCAGCCCGCTAACCTCTGCTGGCGCGCTAACTTACCTACCTGCTAGCCTGC
>NW_024885532.1:26109856-26113634 GCF_019232065.1 Centrocercus urophasianus
ACTTCACCTGCCTGCTAGCCTCCATGGGCGCGCTAAATTCACCTGCCCGCTAACCTCCTCCGGTGAGCTAACTTGACCTGCCTGCTATCCTCCACCGGCGCTCTGCCTCAGCCTGCCCGCTAACCTCCACCGATGCGCTAAATTCACCAGCACACTATCCTCCACTTGGCCTGCCCTGTAGCCTCTGCCGGCACGCTAACTTCACCTGCCCGCGATCCTCCACCGGCGTGCTAACTTGACCTGCCCGCTAACCTCCTCCGGCACGCTAAATTCACCTGCCCGCTGTCCTCCACTGACGCGCAAACTTAGCCTGCCCGCTATCCTCCGCTGGCGCGCTAGCATACCTACCCACTAGCCTCCACCGGCGCGCTAACTTGCCCTGCTCGCTAACCTTCTTCCAGCGCGATAACTTATCCTGCCCGCTAGCCTCCACTGGCGCGCCAACATAGCCTGCCAGGTAACCTCCTCCGGCTCGCTAAATTCACCTGCCCGCTATCCTCCACCGGCGTGCGAACTTGCCCTGCCTGCTATTCTCCGCTGTCGCGCTAACTTAGCCTGCCCACTAGCCTCCACCGGCACGCTATGACTGTCTGCTAGCCTCCACAGGCGTGCTAACTTAGCCTGACCGCTAACCTCTTCCAGCCTGCTAACTTGGCCTGAACTCTAGCATTAACATACCTACCAGCTAGATTCCAGCGGCGCGCTGTTGCCCTGTCCGCTATCCTCCGCCGGCGCGGTAACTTCACATGCCCGCTAACCTCCTCCGGCGCGCTAACATAGACTGCCCGCTAACCTCCACTGGCTCGCTAACTTGCCCTGCCCGCTATCCTCCGCCGGCATGCTAACTTAGCCTGCCCGCTAACCTCCACCGACGAGCTAACTTGCCTTCTTGACCCCACTTGCTGTATATCAAAGCTTTCATCCATCCAACAGACCCCTGAAATCTTCCACTTTGGTAATGCTATTCGTACAAGCTAAGTTACTTACTTCCTTCATCTTTGCTTAAGCAAGACTTGGGGAAACATCTGACAGCCACAACACAGGGAGCTGATGTGACCAGCTGACCCCCTTTATCTCTGCCCAGGATCAAAACCGTTTAACAGCCGATTTCCTGCTTGGCAGCCGATGAGTGCTCCTTCCAGAAGTCACAGTTCCCACAGCTGTTTCCTACAGCATATACCCATTTTGATGTCTGGAACACTTTCATATACGTTTCCAAAACTCCCACTAACAACCCCCATTGTTTCTGCACGACACCGGGCATGCTAACAGGCTGGACTACATGCATGGCTGCTCCCACAACAAACACACAACAGAAAATATATCTAAGTCACTCATATGACTCCAAATGCTAATTTCCATTCTGAGCAGTGCACGCAGGAGGTGCCTGTGCTCCTCCCCACAGCACCAAATCAAAGCACCCTTACAGAACCAAACGGCAGTCCCACGGCCGCCCAATTCACCTCACAGCAGTCGGCTGCGGCCTGGCAGGGCAGGAGAACAAGCGAGTTCTGGTAGACGCACGTAACACATACACGGGTCTGGAAAATAAACTTCACCTTCGAGAAAACGAGAAGCAAAACAACCTGCTTGCTTCTACGGCGGCAGTAGCAGCCTCCTTAAGCCGGCGGGAGGAGCGCGATCCTCAGCGGTGACCCCGCGGGCCCACTATACCGGCGCACTAACTTACCCAGCCCGCTAGCCTCCACTGGCACGCTAACTTGCTCTGCCCACTAACCTCCGACGTGCTAACTTGACCTTCCCGCTATCCTCTGCCGGCACGCTAACTTGACCTGCCCACTAACCTCCACCGGGACACTAACTTCACCTGCCCGTTATCCTCCACCGGTGCGCTAACTTGCCCTGCCTGCTAACCTCCTCCAGCGCGCTAATTTCACCTGCCCGCTATCCTCCACTGGTGCGCTAACATAGCCTTCCTGCTAACCTCCTCTAACGCGCTAACTTGCCCTGCCAGCTATCCTCTACCTTTGCGCTAACTTGACCTGCATGCTAACCTCCTCTGGCGCACTAACTTCACCTGCCAGATATCCTCCACCGGCGCGCTAACATAGCCTGCCCACTAGCCTCCAACGGTGCGCTAAATTCACCTGCCCACAATCCACCACCGGTGCTAACTTGCCCTACCTGCTAACCTTCTCCAGCGCGCTAATTTCACCCGCCCGCTATCCTCCATAGGCGCGCCAAGTTAGCCTTCCTGCCAACCTCCTCTGACTCGCTAACTTACCCTGCACGCTAACCACCACTGGTGCGCTAACGTAGCCTGCCCGCTAGCCTCCAACGGCGTGCTAACATACTCTGCCCGCTAACGTCCTCCAGTGTGCAAACTTGACCTTCCCGCTATCCTGTGCCGGCGCGCTAACTTCACCTGCCCGCTACCCTCCACCGGCGCACTAAATTCACCTTCCTGCTATAATCCACCGGTGCGCAAACTTCACCGGCCCGCTGACCTCCACCGGCGCGCTAACTTCACCTGCCCGCTATCCTCCAACGGGGCGCTAACTTAGCCTTCCCGCTAACCTTCTCCGAAGCGCTAACTTGCCCTGCCTGCTGTGCCCTACCGGCGCGCTAACTTGACTTGCCCAGTTACCTCCTCCGGCACGCTAACTTACCCTGCCCGCTAGCCTCCACAGGTGCGCTAACTTCATCTGTCCGCTAAACTCCACCGGTGCGCTAACTTAGCCTGCCCGCTATCCTCCACTGGCGCGCTAACTTCACCTGACTGCTAACCTCGTCCGGCACGCTAACTTACCCAGCCTGCTACACTCCACAGGCGCACAAACTTAGCCTGCCCGCTAACCTCCACCGACGCAATAACTTCCTTGCCTGCTATACTCTGCCAGCGCACTAACTTACGCAGACACTAACCTCCACCGGCACGCTAACTTCACCTGCCCACTACCCTCCACTGGCGTGCTAACTTGACCTGCCCACTTACCTCCTCCGGTGAGCTAACCTACCCTGCCGGCTAGCCTCCACAGGCGTGCTAACTTCATCTGCCCGCTAACCTCCTCCGGTGCGCTAACATCACCTGCCCGCTATCCTCTACCGGTGCGCTAACTTAGCCTGCCCGCTATCCTGCACCGGAGCGCTTAGTTGCCCGCTAAACTATTTCAGAATGTTAACTTGGCCTGCACTCTAGCCTCTCCTGGCGCGCTACCTTCACCTGCCCGCTATCCTCCACCGGCGCGCTGCCTTCGCCTGCCAGCTAACCTCCACCGGCGCGCTGAATTTATCGGCCCGCTAACATCCTCCCCTGGCACGCTAACTTGCCATGTCCTCTAGCCTATGCCGGCGCGCTAACTTCACCTGCCCGCTAACCTCCTCGGAGCACTAACTTGACCTGCCCGCTATCCTCCACTGGTGCACTGACTTAGCCTTCCCGCTAGCCTCCAACGGCGCGTTAACTTGCCCTGCCTGCTATCCTCTGCCAGCGCGCTAACTTAGCCTGCCAGCTCACATCCACGGGCTCGCTAAATTCACCTCCCCGCTAAAATCCACCGGTGCGCTATCTTGACTTGCCCGCTATCCTCCACCGGCGTGCTAACTTGACCTACCCACGTAGCTCCTCCAGAGCGCTAACTTACCATGCCCGCTAGCCTCCACCAGTGCGCTAAATTCATCTGCCTGCTAACATCCTCCCTTGGCGAGCTAACGTGCCCTGCCCTCTAACCTCTGCTGGCACGCTAACTTCACCTGCCCGCTATCCTCTACCGGCGCGCCAACTTGACTTGCCCACTTAGCTCCTCCGGCGCGCTAA
>NW_024885532.1:26113644-26122104 GCF_019232065.1 Centrocercus urophasianus
ACTTGACTTGCCCACTTAGCTCCTCCGGCGCGCTAACTTACCCAGCCAGCTAGCCTCCACCGGCACGCTAACTTCACCTGCCCACTACCCTCCACTGGCGTGCTAACTTGACCTGCCCACTTACCTCCTCCGGTGAGCTAACCTACCCTGCCTGCTAGCCTCCACCAGCGCGCTAAATTCATCTGCCCACTAACATCCTCCCTTGGCGCTCTAACGTGCCCTGCCCTCTAGCCTCTGCCGGTGCGCTAACTTCACCTGCCCGCTAACGACCTCCGGCGCGCTAACTTGACCTGCCCGCTAACCTCCACCGGCGCACTAACTTCACATGCTCGCTATCCTCCACCGGAGCGCTAACTTAGCCTTCCCGCTAGCCTCCACTGGCGCACTAACTTAGCCTGCCCGCTAGCCTCCACCGGCGCACTAGCTTGCCCTGCCTGCTATCCTCTGCAGGCGCGCTAACTTAGCTGCCTGCTATCCTCCACCGGCATGCTAACTTATACTGCCAGGTCAGCTCCACAGGCTCGCTAAATTCACCTCCCAGCTAAAATCCACCGGCGCGCTATCTTAACCTGCACGCAATCCTCAACCGGCGCGCTAACTTACCCTGCCCGCTACCCTCCACAGGCGCGCTAACTTCATGTGCCCGCTATCCTCTACCTTTGTGCTAACTTGACCTGCCCACTAACCTCCTCCAGCGCCCTAACATACACTGCCCGCTAGCCTCCACAGGCGCACAAACTTCACCTGTCCGCTATCCTCCACCGGCGCGCTATCTTAGCCAGCTTGCTAACCTCCACCAGCGTGTTTAGTTGCCCGCTAACCTCTTCCAGAATGCTAATTTGGCCAGCTCTCTAGCCTCTGCCGGCGCGCTAACTTCACCTGCCCGTTATCCTCCACAAGCGCGCTAAATTCACCTGCCCGCTATCCTCTACCACTGCGCTAACTTGACTTGCCCACTTACCTCCTCCGGCGCGCTAACTTCTCCTGCCCGCTAGGCTCCACCGGCGCGCTAAATTCATCTGCCCGCTAACATCCTCCCTTGGCGCGTGAACGTGCCCTGCCCTCTAGCTTCTGCTGCCGCGCTAACTTCACCTGCCCGCTAACCACCTCCGGCGCACAAACTTGACCTGCCCGCTATCCTCCACCGGCGCGCTAACTTAGCCTTTCCGCTAGCCTCCACCATCGCACTAACTTCACCTGCCCGCTATGCTCTGCCGGCGCGCTAACTTACCTGCCTGCTATCCTCCACCGGCACGCTAACTTAGCCTGCCAGCTCACCTCCACGGGCTCGCTAAATTCACCTCCCCGCTAACATCCACCGGCTCGCTATCTTGACCAGCCCGCTATCCTCCAAAGGCGCGCTAACTTAGCCTGCCCGCTATCCTCCATCGGCGCATTTACTTCACCAGCCTGCTAACCTCGTCCGGCGCGCTAACTTCACCTGCCCGCTATGCTCCACGGGCGCGCTAACTTCACCTGCCCGCTATCCTCTACCGGTGCGCTAACTTGACCTGCCCTCTAACCTCCTCCAGCGTGCTAATTTACACAACCTGCCAGTCTCCACAGGCGTTCTAACTTCACCTATCCGCTATCCTCCACTGGCGCGCTAACTAAGCCTGCCAGCTAACCACCACCGGAGTGCTTAGTACCTCGCTAACGTCTTCCAGAATGCTAACTTGGCCAGCCCTCCAGCCTTTGCCAGCGCGCTAACTTAACCCGCCCACTAGCCTCCACCGGCGTGCTAACTAAGCCTGACCGCTATCCTCCACCGGTGCGCTAACTTCACCTGCCCGCTGTCCTCAGCCAGCACGCTAACTTGACTTGCCCACTTACCTCCTCCGGTGCACTAACTTGACCTGCCCGCGAACCTCTTCCGGCGCGCTAAATTCATCGGCCCACTAACATCCTCCCTTGGCGCGCTAACGTGCCCTTTGCTCTAGCCTCCAATGGAGCGCTAACTTCACCTGCCCGCTAACCTCCTCCGGCGCACTAACTTCACCTGCCATCTAACCTCCACCAGCTTGCTAACTTAGCCTGCCCGCTCGCCTCCTCTGGTGCACTAACTTAGCCTGCAAGCTAGCCCCCACCGGCGCGCTAAATTCATCTGTCCACTAACATCCTCGCTTGGTGCGCTAACGTGCCCTGCCCTCTAGCCTCTACCGGCGCACTAACTTGACCTGCCATCTAAACTCCACCGGCTTGCTAAACTCACCTGCCCGCTATCCTCCACAGGCGCGCTAACTTCACCTGCCCGCTAACCTCCGCCGGCGCGCTAACTTAGCCTCCCAGCTAACCTCCACCAGCGCGCTTAGTTGCCCGCTAACCACTTCCAGAATGTTAACTTGGCCAGCCTTCTAGCCTCTGCCAGCGCGCTAACTTCACCTGCCCGCTATCCTCCACCAGCGCGCTAACTTGACTTGCCCACTTACCTCCACCGGCGCGGTAACTTCACCTGCATGCTATCCTCCACCGGCGCGCTAACTTACCCTGCCCGCTATCCTCCACCAGCGCGTTAACTTGGCCTGTCCGCTAACCTCCGCCGGTGCGTTAACTTGACCTGCCCACTAACGTTCTCCGGCGCGCTAACTTGCCCAGCCTGCTAGCCTCTACAGGTGCGCTAACTTCACCTGCCCGCTATCCTCTACCGGCACGCAAACTTGACTTGCAATTTACCTCCTCCAGCACGCTTACCCTGCCCGATAGCCTCCACAGGGGCGCTAACTTCAGCTGCCCGCTAACCACCTCCGGCGCGCTAACCTAGCCTGCCTGCTAACCTCCACCGGCGCGCTTAGTTGCCCGCTAATCTCTTCCAGAATGCTAAGTTGGCCAGCCCTTTATCCTCTGCTGGCGTGCTAACTGCACGTGCCCGCTATCCTCCACGGGCGCGCTAACTTGCCCTACCCGCTATCCTCCACCGGTGCGCTAACTTCACCTGCCCGCTATCCTTCACCGGCGCGCTAACTTGACCTGCCCACTTACCTCCTTCGGCGCGCTAACTTACCCTGCCCGCTAGCCTCCACCGGTGCACTAACTTCACCTGCCCGCTATCCTCTACCGGCGCACTAATTTGACCTGCCCACTTACCTCCTCCGGAGCGCTAACTTGACCTGCCCGCTAACCTCCACCAGCGAACTAAATCACCTGCCCGCTACCCTCCACTGGTGCGCTAAATCAGCCTTCCTGCTAGCCCCCACTGGCGCACTAACTTAGCCTGCCTGCTAGCCTCCACCGGCGCGCTAACATCACCTGCCCGCTATCCTCTACCGGCACGCTAACATGACCTGCCCGCTCACCTCCTCCGGCGTGCTAACTTACCCTGCCCACTAGCCTCCACCGGCACGCTAAATTCATCTGCCCGCTATTCTCCACCGGTGCGCTAAATTAGTTGCCCACTAACCTCTTCCAGATTGTTAACTTGGCCTGCCATCTAGCCTCTGCCGGCACGCCAGCTTCACCTGCCTGCTGTTCTCCACCGGCGCGCTAACTTAGCCTCCCCGCTATCCTCCATCTGCACGCTAACTTCACCTGCTTGCTAACCTCGTCCAGCGCGCTAACTTCACCTGCCCGCTATCCTCCACCAGCACGCTAACTAAGCCTGCCCGCTATCCTCCACCGGCGCGCTAACTTCACCTGACCGCTATCCTCTACCGGCGCGCTAACTTGACCTGCCCACTTACCTCCTCCGGCGCGCTAACTTACCCTGCCCGCTAGCCTCCACCGGTGCACTAACTTCACCTGCCCGCTATCCTCTACCGGCGCACTAATTTGACCTGCCCACTTACCTCCTCCGGCGCGCTAACTTACCCTGCCCGCTAGCCTCCACTGGCACGCTAAATTCATCCACCCGCTAACATCCTCCCTGGACGCGCTAACGTGCCCTGCCCTCTAGCTTCTGCCGGTGCGCTAACTTCACCTGCCCGCTATCCTCCACCGGTACACTAACTAAGCCAGCCCGCTATCCTCCACAGGCGCACTAACTTCACCTGCCCGCTAACCTCTACCGGCGCGCTAACTTGACTTGCCCATTTACCTCCACCGGCGCGCTAACTTACCCTGCCCGCTAGCCTCCACCGGCGCGCTAACTTCATCTGCCCGCTAACATCCTCCCTGGACGCGCTAACGTGCCTTGCCCTCTAGCCTCCACCGGCGCGCTAACTTCACCTCCCATCTAACCTCCACCGGCTTGCTAACTTCACCTGCCCGATAACCTTCGCCGGCGCGCTAACATCACCTGCCCGCTATCCTCCACTGGCGCACTAACTTAGCCTGCCCGCTAGCCTCCACCGGCGCGCTAAATTCATCTGCCCAGTTACATCCTCCCTTGGCGTGCTAACGTGCCCTGCCCTCTAGCCTCCACCGGTGAGCTAACTTCACTTGCCCGCTAGCCTCCTCCGGCGCGCTAACTTCAAGTGCCATATAGCCTCCACCGGCTTGCAAAATTCACCTGCCCAATAACTTCCACCGGCGCGCTAACTTCACCTGCCCGCTAACATTCACCGGCGCGCTAACTTCACCAGCCCGCTATCCTCCACCGGTGTGATAACTTCACCTGCCCGCTATCCTCCACCGGCGCACTAACTTAGCCTGACCGCTAGCCTCCGCCAGGGCGCTAACCTCACCTGCCCGCTAACCTCTACCGGTGCGTTAACTTCACCTGCCCAATAACCTCCTCCAGCGCACTAACTTACCCTGCCCGCTAGCCTCCACAGGCGCGCTAACCTCACCTGCTCGCTATCCTCCTCCGGCGCGCTAACTTTATCCGGCCAGCTATCCTCTACCGGCGCGCTAACTTGACCTGCCCACTTACCTCCTCCGGCGCAATAACTTACCCTGGCCGCTAGCCTCCACAGGCACGCTAACTTCACCTGCCCGCTATCCTCTACCGGCGCGCTAACTAAACCTGCCCACTTACCTCCTCCGGCGCGCTAACATACCCTGCCCGCTAGCCTCCACAGGCGCGGTAAATTCATCTGCCCACTTACATCCTCCCTTGGCGCGCTAACGTGCCCTGCCCTCTAGCCTCTGCCGGACCGTTAACTACACGTGCCCGCTAACCACCTCCGGCGCGCTAACTTGACCTGCCATCTAACCTCCACGGGCTAGCTAAATTCACCGGCCCGCTAATCTCCGCCGGCGCGCTAAATTCACCCGCCCGCTAACCTCCGCCGGCGCGCTAACTTCACCAGCCCGTATCCTCCACCGTCGCGTTAACATAGCCTTCCCGCTAGCTTCCACTGGCGCGCTAACTTAGCCTGCCCGCTACCGTCTACCGGCACGCTAACATGACCTGCCCACTTACCTCCTCCGGCGCGCTAACTTACCCTGCCCGCTAGCCTTCACCGGCGCAGTAAATTAATTGCCCGCTAACCTCTTCCAGATTGCTAACCTGGCCTGACCTATAGCGTCTGCGGGCACGCCAGCTTCACCTGCCAGCTAACCTCGTCCAGCGCGCTAACTTCACCTGCCAGCTATCCTCTACCGGTGCGTTAACTATCCCTGCCTGCTAGCCTCCACCGGCGCACCAACTTCACCTGCCTGCTATCCTCCAGCAGCGCGCTAACTTAGCCTTCCCGCTAGCCTCCACCGGCGCGCTGACTTGACTTGCCCAATTACCTCCACCAGCGCACTAACTCACCCGGCCTGCTATCCTCCACCGGCGCGCTAACTAAGCCTGCCCACTAGCCTCCACCGGCGCGCTAACTTTACCTGCCCACTATCCTCTAATGGCGCGCTAACGTGACCTGCCCACTTAACTCCTCCGGCGCGCTAACTTACCCTGCCCGCTAGCCTCTACCGGCTCGCTAACTTCACCTACCCGCTAACCACCACCGGCGCACTAAATTCACCTGCCCACTAACCTTCTCCGGTGCGCAAACAGCACCTGCCATCTAACCTCCACTGGCTTGCTAAATTCACCTACCCGCTAACCTCCACCGGCATGCTAACTTCACCAGCCCGCGAACCTCGGCCGGCATGCTAACTTCACCTGCCCGCTATCCTCTACCAGTGCGCTAACTTGACCTGCCCTCAAACCTCCTCCGGCATGCTAACTTACACTGCCCGCTAGCCTCCACAGGCGATCTAACTTCACCTATCCGCTATCCTCCACCGGCGCGCTAACATAGCATGCCAGCTAACCACCACAGGAACGCTTAGTTGCCCGCTAACCTCTTCCAGAATGCTAATTTGACCAGGAATCCAGCCTTTGCCGGCGCGCTAACTTCACCTGCCCGCTAGCCTCCACCGGCGTGCTAACTAAGCCTGACCGCTATCCTCCACCGGTGCGCTAAGTTCACCCGCCTGCTATCCTCTACAGGAGCGCTAACTTGACTTGCCCACTTACGTCCTCCAGCGCAGAAACTTACCCAGCCTGCTAGCCTCCACAGGCACGCTAACTTCACCCGCCTGCTATCCTCTACGGCGCGCTAACTTGACCTGCCCACTTACCTCTTCTGGCATGCTAACTTACCCTGCCCGCTAGCCTCCATGGGCGCTCCAAATTCATCTGCCCACTTACATCATCCCTTGGCCCGCTAACGTGCCCTGCCCTCGAGCCTCTGCCGGCGCGCTAAGTTCAACTGCCCGCTAACCTCCTCCGGCGTGCTAACTTCACCTGCCATCTAACCTCCACCGGCTTGCTATCTTCACCTGCCCGCTAACCTCCACAGGCGTGCTAACTTCACCTGCCATCTAACCTCCACCAGCTTGCTAAATTCACCTGCCCGCTAACCACTTCCAGCGTGCTAACTTCACCTGTCCGCAATCCTCCACCGGCGCGCTAACTTAGCCTGCCAGCTAACCTCCTCCAGCGCGCATAGTTGCCAGCTAATCTCTTCCAGAATGCAAACTTAGCCAGCCCTCTAGCTTCTGCCGGTGCGCTAAATTCACCTGCCCGCTATCCTACACCAACGCGCTAACTTCACCTGCCATCTAACGTCCACCGGCTTGCTAAATTCACCTGCCCGCTAACCTCCACCGGCGCGATAATTTCACCTGCCCGCTAACCTCCACCGGCGCACTATCTTCACCTGCCCGCTAACATCCACCGACGTGCTAACTTAGCCTTCCCGCTGTCCTCCACTGGCGCACTCACTCAGCCTGCCCGATAGCCTCCACCAGCGCGCTAATTTTACCTGCCCACTATCCTCTACCGGCACGCTAAATTGACCTGCCCACTTACCTCCTCTGGCGTGCTAATTTCACCTGCCCGCTAACCACCTCCGGCGCGCTAACTTGACCTGCCCGCTAACCTCCACCGGCGCACTAACTTCACCTGCCCGCTATCCTCCACCGGCGCGATAACTTAGTCTTCCAGCTAGCCTCCACTGGCGCACTAACTTAGCCTGCCCGCTAGCCTCCACCGGCGCGCTAACGTGACCTGCCCACTTACCTCCTCCGGCGCGCTAACTTACCCTGCCCTCTAGCCTCCACTGGCTCGGTAACTTCACCTGCACGCTATCCTCCACCGGCGCGCTAAATTAGTTGCCCGCTAACCACTTCCAGATTGATAACTTGGCCTGCCCTCTATTCTCTGTCGGCAGGCCAGCTTCACCTGCCTGCTATCCTCCACCGGCGCGCTAACCTAGCCTGCCCGCTATCCTCTACCGGTGCGCTAACTTACTCTGCCTACTTACCGCCTCCGGCGCGCTAACTTACCCTGCCCACTAACCTCCACCGGCACGCTAATTTCATCTGTCTGGTAACATCCTCCCTTGGTGCGCTAACGTGCCCTGCCCTCTACCCGCTGCCGGCGCGCTAACTTCACCTGCCCGCTAACCACCTCAGGAGCGCTAACTTCACTTGCCTGCTAACCTCCACCGGCGCACTAATTTCACCTGCCTGCTATCCTCCACCGGCGCGCTAACTTAGCCTTCCCGCTAGCCTCCACTGGCGGGCTAACTTCGCCTGCCCGCGAGCCTCCACAGGTGCTCTAACTTCACCAGTCCGCTATCCTCCACCGGCGCGATAACTTAGCGTGCCAGCTAACCACCACTGGAGTGCTTAGTTGCCCGCTAACCTCTTCCAGAATGCTAACTTCGCCAGCCATCCTGCCTTTGCCGGAGCACGAACTTCACCTGCCCGCTAGACTCCACCGGCGCGCTAACTAAGCCTGACAGCTATCCTCTACCGGCACGCTAACTTGACTTGCCCACTTACCTCCTCCTACGCAGTAACTTACCCAGCCCGCTAGCCTCCACCGGCGCGCTAACTTCTCCTGCCCGCTATCCTCTACGGCGCGCTAACTTGACCTGCCCACTTACCTCCTCCGGCGCGCTAACTTACCCTGCACGCTATCCTCCACCGGCGTGCTAACTTGGCCTGCCAGCTAACCTCCACCAGCGCGCTTAGTTGCCCGCTAACCTCTTCCAGAATGCTAACTTGGCCTGCCCTCTAGCCTATGCACGCGCGCTAACTTCACCTGCCCGCTATCCTCCACCGGCACGCTAACTAAGCCTGCCA
>NW_024885532.1:26122204-26124197 GCF_019232065.1 Centrocercus urophasianus
TCCTCCACCGGCGTGCTAACTTTGCCTGCCAGCTAACCTCCACCAGCGCGCTTAGTTGCCCGCTAACCTCTTCCAGAATGCTAACTTGGCCTGCCCTCTAGCCTATGCACGCGCGCTAACTTCACCTGCCCGCTATCCTCCACCGGCACGCTAACTAAGCCTGCCCACTATCCTCCACCGGCGCGCTAACTTCACCCGCCCGCTATCCTCTACCGGCGCGCTAACTTGACCTGCCCACTTACCTCCTCCGGCGCGCTAACTTACCCTGCCAGCTAGCCTCCACCGGTGCGCTAAATTCATCTGCCGACTTACATCCTCCCTTGGCGCGCGAACATGCCCTGCCCTCTAGCCTCTGCCGGCGCGCTAAATTCACCTGCCATCTAACCTCCACCGGCTTGCTAAATTCACCTGCCCGCTAACCTCATCCGGCACGCTAACTTCACCTATCTGCTAATCTCCGCCGGCGCGCTATCTTCACCTGCACGCTATCATCCACTGACGTGCCAACTTAGCCTTACTGCTATCCTCCACTGGCGCACTCACTTAGCCTGCCAGCTAGCCTCCACCCGCGCGCTAACTTTACCCGCCCGCTATCCTCTACCGGCGCGCTCACTTGACCTGCCCACTTACCTCTTCTGGCGCGCTAACTTACCCTGCCCGCTAGCCTCCACCGGCGCGCTAAATTCATCTGCCCACTTACATCCTCCCTTGGCACGCTAACGTCCCCTGCCCTCTAGCCTCTGCCGGCGCGCTAACTTCACCTGCCTGCTAACCACCTCCGGCGCGCTAACTTGACCTGCCCGCTAACCTTCTTCGGCGCGCTAACTTCACATGCCATCTAACCACCACTGGCGCGCTAAATTCACCTGCCCGCTCACCTCCACCGGCGCGCTAGCTTCACCTGCCCGCTAACCTGCGCCGGCGCGCTAACTTCACATGCCCGCTATCCTCTACCGGTGCGCTAACTTGACCTGCCCTCAAACCTCCTCCGGCGCGCTAACGTACCCAGCCAGCTATCCGCCACAGGCGCGCTAACTTCACCCGCCCGCTATCCTCTACCGGCGCGCTCACTTGACCTGCCCACTTCTCTCCTCTGGTGCCCTAACTTACCCTGCCCGCTAGCCTCCACCGGCACGCTAAATTCATCTGCCCACATACATCCTCCCTTGGCACGCTAACGTGCCCTGCCCTCTAACCTCTGCCGACACGCTAACTTCACCTGCCATCTAACCTCCACTGGCTTGCTAAATTCACCTGCCCGCTAACCTCCTCCGGAACGCTAACTTACTCTGCCCGCTAGCCTCCACCGGCGCACTCAATTCATCTGCCCGCTAACATCCTCCCTTGGAGCGCTACCTTACCCTGCCTTCTAGCCTCTGCCGGTGCGCTAACTTCACCTGCCCGCTAACCACCTCCGGCGCGATCACTTGACCAGCCATCTAAACTCCACCGGCTTGCTAAATTCACCTGCCCACTTACATCCTCCGGCGCGCTAACTTACCCTGCCCGCTAGCCTCCACCGGTGCGCTAAATTCATCTGCCGACTTACATCCTCCCTTGGCGCGCGAAGATGCCCTGCCCTCTAGCCTCTGCCGGCGCGGTAACTTCACCTGCCATCTAACCTCCACCGGCTTGCTAAATTCACCTGCCCGCTAACCTCCTCCGGCGCGCTAACTTCACCTACCTGCTAACCTCCGCCAGCGCGCTATCTTCACCTGCACGCTATCATCCACCGACATGCCAACTTAGCCTTCCAGCTATCCTCCACTGGCGCACTCAGCCTGCCAGCTAGCCTCCACCCGTGCGCTAGCTTTACCCGCCCGCTATCCTCTACCGGCGCGCTAACTTGACCTGCCCACTTACCTCCTCTGGTGCGCTAACTTCACCTGCCCGATAACGACCTCCCTTGGCGCGCTAACTTGACCAGCCCGCTAACCTCCACCGGCGCACTAACTTAGCCTTCCCGCTAGCCTCCACTGGCGCACTAACTTAC
>NW_024885532.1:26124297-26127992 GCF_019232065.1 Centrocercus urophasianus
CCCGCTATCCTCTACCGGCGCGCTAACATGACCTGCCCACTTACCTCTTCCGGCGCGCTAACTTACCCTGCCCGCTAGCCTCCACCGGCGCGGTAACTTCACCTGCACGCTATCCGCCACCGGCGCGCTAAATTAATTGCACGCTAACCACTTCCAGAGGGATAACTTGGCCTGCCCTCTTGCCTCTGCCGACAGGCCAGCTTCACCAGCCTGCTATCCTCCACCGGCGCGCTAACTTAGCCTGCCCGCTATCCTCTACCGGCGCGCTAACTTACCCTGCCCACTAGCCTCCACCGGCGCGCTAAATTCATCTGTCCGCTAACATCCTCCCTTGGTGCGCTAACTTGACCTGCCCTCTATCCTCTACCGGCGCGCTAACTTCACCTGCCCGCTCACCTCCACCGGTGCACAAACTTCACCTGCCCGCTATCGTCTACCAGAGCGCTAACTTGACTTGCCCACTAACCTCCTCCGGGACAATAACTTACCCTGCCCGCTAGCCTCCACCGGCGCGCTAAATTCAACTGCCCACTTACATCCTCCCTAGGCGCGCTAATGTGCCCTGCCCTCTAGCCTCTGCCGGCGCGCTAACTTCACCTGCCCGCTAATCTCCGCCAGCGCGCTAACTTCACCTGCCCGCCATCCTCCACTGGCGCGCTAACTTAGCCTGCCAGCTACCCTCCACCAGCGCGCTTAGTTCCCCGCTAACCACTTCCAGAATGCTAACTTGGCCAGCCTTCTAGCCTCTGCCGGTGCGGTATCTTCACCTGCACACTATCCTCCACCGGCGCGCTAAATTAATTGCCCGCTAACCACATCCAGAGTGATAACTTGGCCTGCCCTCTTGCCTCTGCCGACAGGCCAGCTTCAACAGCCTCCTATCCTCCACCGGTGCGCTAACTTAGCCTGCCCGCTATCCTCTACCAGAGCGCTAACTTACCCTGCCTGCGAGCCTCCACCGGCGCGCTAAATTCATCTGCCCACATACATCCTCCCTTGGCACGCTAACGTGCCCTGCCCTCTAGCCTCTGCCGACACGCTAACTTCACCTGCCATCTAACCTCCACTGGCTTGCTAACTTCACCTGCTCGCTAACCACCTCCGGCGCGCTAACTTGACCTGCCATCTAACCTCCACCGGCTTGCTAAATTCACCTGCCCGCTAACATCCATGGGCGCACTAACTTCACCTGCCCGCTATCCTCCACCAGCGTGCTAACTTGACCAGCCCACTTACCTCCTCCGGAGCGCTAACTTCACCTGCCTGCTAAGCACCTCTGGCGCGCTAACTTGACCTGCCCTCTACCCTCCACCGGTGCAATAACTTCACCTGCACACTAGCCTCCACCGGCGCGCTAACTTCACCTGCCCACTATCCTCTAACGGTGCGCAAACGTGACCTGCCCACTTAACTCCTCCGGCGCGCTAACTTACCCTGCACGCTAGCCTCCACCGGCGCGCTAACTTGACTTGCCCAATTACCTACACCGGCGCACTAACTCACCCTGCCCGCTATCCTCCTCCGGCGCGCTAACTAAGCCTGCCCGCTACCCTCCACCGGCGCGCTAACTTAGCCAGCCCGCTAGCCTCCACTCGTGCACTAACTTAGCCTGCAAGCTAGCCTCCACCGGCGCGCTAACTTCACCAGCCAGCTATCCTCTACTGGTGCGTTAACTTAACCTGCCCACTAACCACCTACGGCGCGCTAACTTACCCTGCCCGCTATCCTCCACCGGCGTGCTAACTTTGCCTGCAAGCTAACCTCCACCAGTGCGCTTAGTTGCCCGCTAACCTCTTCCAGAATGCTAACTTGGCCAGCCCTCTAGCCTCTGCACGCGTGCTAACTTCACCTGCCCGCGATCCTCCACCGGTACGCTAACTAAGCCTGCTCGCTATCCTCCACCGGCGCGCTAACTTCACCTGCCCGCTATCCTCTACCGGCGCACTAACTTGACCTGCCCACTTACCTCCTCCGGCGCGCTAACTTACCCTGCCCACTAGCCTCCACCGGTGCACTAAATTCATCTGCCGACTTACATCCTCCCTTGGCGCGCGAACATGCCCTGCCCTCTAGCCTCTGCCGGCGCTCTAACTTCACCTGCCATCTAACCTCCACCGGCTTGCTAAATTCACCTGCCCGCTAACCTCCTCCGGCGCGCTAACTTCACCTACCTGCTAACCTCCGCCAGCGCGCTATCTTCACCTGCACGCTATCATCCACCGACGTGCCAACTTAGCCTTCCCGCTATCCTCCACTGGCGCACTCACTTAGCCTGCCAGCTAGCCTCCACCCGCGTGCTAACTTTACCCGCCCGCAATCCTCTACCAGCGCGCTAACTTGACCTGCCCACTTACCTCCTCCGGCGCGCTAACTTCACCTGCCCGCTAACCACATCCGGCGCGCTAACTTACCCTGCCCGCTAGCCTCTACAGGCGCGCTAACATGACCTGTCCGCAAGCCTCCACCGGCGCGGTAACTTCACCTGCACGCTATCCTACAACGGCGCGGTAAATTAATTACCCGCTATCCACTCCCAGAGGGATAACTTGGCCTGCCCTCTTGCCTCTGCCGACAGGCCAGCTTCACCAGCCTGCTATCCTCCACGGGCACGCTAACTTAGCCTGCCCGCTATCCTCTACCGGTGCGCTAACTTACCCTGCCCGCTAGCCTCCACCGGCGCGCTGAATTCATCTGTCCGCTAACATACTCCCTTGGCACGCTAACGTGCCCTGCCCTCTAGCCTCTGCCGACGCGCTAACTTCACCTGCCATCTAACCTCCACTGGCTTGCTAAATTCACCTGCCCGCTAACCTCCTCCGGCACGCTAACTTAGCCTGCCCGCTAGCCTCCACCGGCGCACTCAATTCATCTGCCCGCTAACATCCTCCCTTGGAGCACTAACGTGCCCTGCCTTCTAGCCTCTGCCGGTGTGCTAACTTCACCTGCCCGCTAACCACCTCCGGCGCGATAAATTGACCTGCCATCTAACCCCCACCGGCTTGCTAAATTCACCTGCCCGCTAACATCCATGGGCGCGCTAACTTCACCTGCCCGCTATAGTCCACCAACGTGCTAACTTGACCTGCCCACTTACCTCCTCCGGCGCGCTAACTTACCCTGCCCGCTAGATTACACCGGCACGCTAAATTCATCTGCTCACTTACATCCTCCCATGGCCCGCTAACGTGCCCTGCCCTCTAGCCTCTGCCGGTGCGCTAACTTCACCTGCCATCTAACATCCACCGGCGCGCTATCTTCACCTGCCCGCTAACCTCCACCGGCATGTTAACTTAACCTGCCATCTAACCTACACCGGCTTGCTAAATTCACCCGCCCGCTAACCTCCGCCGGCGCGCTAACTTCACCTGCCTGCTATCCTCCACCGGCGTGCTAACTAAGCCTGCCCGCTAGCCTCCACTGATGCGCTAACTCGACCTGCCATCTAACCTCCACCGGTTTGCTAAATTCACCTGCCCGCAAACCTCCACTGTCGCGCTAAATTCACCTGCCCGCTAAACACCGCAGGCGCGCCAACTTCACCTGCACGCTGTCCTCCACCGGCATGCTAACTTAGCCTTCCCGCTATCCTCCACTGGCGCACTAACTTAGCCTGCGCGCTAGCCTCCACCCGCGCACTAAGCCTGACCGCTATCCTCTACCGGCACGCTAACTTGACCAGCCTACTTAACTACTCC
>NW_024885532.1:26140124-26148957 GCF_019232065.1 Centrocercus urophasianus
CGCCACCCGCGCGCTAACTTTACCCGCCCGCTATCCTCTACCGGCGCGCTAACTTGACCTGCCCACTTACCTCCTCCGGCGCGCTAAGCCTGCCCGCTAACCACCTCCGGCGCGCCAACTTGACCTGCCCGCTAACCTCCACCGGCGCACTAACTTAGCCTTCCCGCTAGCCTCCACTGGCGCACTAACTTAGCCTGCCCGCTAGCCTCCACCGGCGCGCTAACTTCACCTGCCCGCTATCCTCTACAGGCGCGCTAACATGACCTGCCCACTTACCTCCTCCGGCGCGCTAACTTACCCTGCCCGCTAGCCTGCACCGGCGCGGTAACTTCACCTGCCCGCTATCCTCCACCGGCGCGCTAAATTAATTGCCCGCTAACCACTTCCAGAGTGATAACTTGGCCTGTCCTCTTGCCTCTGCCAACAGGCCAGCTTCACAAATTCACTTTCAAATTCATCTGCCCACTTACATCCTCCCTTGGCGCGCTAACCTGCCTTGCCCTCTAGCCTCTGCCGGCGCGCTATCTTCACCTGCCCGCTATCCTCCACCGGCGTGCTAACTTAGCCTTCCCGCTATCCTCCACTGGCGCACTAACTTAGCCTGCTAGCTAGCCTCCACCCGCGCACTAACTTCACCTGCCTGCTATCCTCTACCGGTGCGCTAACTTGACCTGCCCACTTACCTCCTCCGGCCCGCTAACTTCACCTGCCCGCTAACCACCTCCGGCGCGCTAACTTCACCTGCCCGCTATCCTCCACCGGCGCGCTAACTTAGCCTTCCCGCTAGCCTCCACTGGCGCGCTATCTTAGCCTGCCCGCTAGCCTCCACCGGCGCGCTAACTTCACCTGCCCGCTATCCTCTACCGGCGTGCTAACGTGAACTGCCCACTTTCCTCCTCCGGCGCGCTAACTTACCCTGCACGCTATCCTCCACCTGCGCGCTAACTTCGCCTGCCCGCTAACCTCCACCTGCGCGCTAAGTTGACCTGCCCGCTAAGCTCCGCTGGCTCGCTAACTTCACCTGTCCGCTGACCTCCACCGGCGCGCTGACTTGGCCTGCCCTCTAGCCTCTTCTGGCTCGCTAACTTAGCCTGCCTGCTAGCCTCCTCCGCCGCGCTAGCTTATCTGTATGCTGGCCTTCACCGGCATGCTTACTTGCCCTGCCCGCTATCCTCCGCCGGCACGCTATCTTAGCCTGCCCGCTAGCCTCCTCTGGCACGCTAACTTACCCTGCCCGCTAGCCTCCTCCGGCGCGTTAACTTAGCCTGCCTGCTAGCCTCCTCCGGCGTGCTAACTTGGCCTGTCTGCTAACCTCCACTGGCGCGCTAACTTGGCCTGCCTTCTAACCTCTTTTGACGCGCTAACTTGCCCTGCCTTCTATCCTCCGCCAGCGCGCTAACTTGCCCTGCCCGCTAACCTCTTTCGGCACGCTAACTTGCCCTGCCCGCTAGCCTTCGCCGCTGCGCTAACTTAGTATACCCTCCAGCCACCTCCAGCTGTAGTGTTCTCTTGGACGTCGCAGGTGTTCCCTGTCCTCCCTGGGTGCCCTCTATTTATCTTCCACACATTCACTCCCTGCCTTCCCCCGGTTCTGTCTTTCTTCCCATGGCGCACTCCCTCAGACCTCTGCAGATGCTTCCCATCCTCCCCCGTCACCCTCCATCCAGCCTCCTTGGCACACTGCCTCCAGCCTCCACAGTTGCTTCCTCTGTCCTCCCCTGATGCTAACCATAAGCGCACTCCCTTGGACCTCCGCAGATGCTCCCCATCCTCCCCCAGGCAAACTCTCTCCATTCTCCCCCAGCATGTTAACTTGGATCTCCACCGGCACTCGCTCCAGCCTTCCCCAGCACGCTCCCTCAGATTGCTGCAGGCGCTCTCCATCCTCTCCCATCGTTCTCCATCTGGCCTCCACCAGCAAGCTCCCTCTGGCCTCCACAGATTCATTCTTTTCCTCCCCCGGCGCTCTCCCTCAGACCTCTGCTTGTGCTCTGCTCTCCCCATCCTCACCAGGCACGCTCCTTCCAGCCTCCCCTGGTGCGCTCCCTCAGACTTCTGCAGCCATTCCCCATCCTCCCCCAGCATGATCCCTCGGTGCTCTGCAGGTGCTCCCCATCATCCCCCTGCGCGCTCCCTCAGGCCTCCACAGGTGCTACCTCTGTCCTCCCCCCACGTGCTCCCTTGGACCCCTGCAGATGCTCCTCATCCTCGACCGGCGCGCTCCCTCTGGCCTCCCCCATTGCTCCCCATTCAGCCATCACTGGCGCACTACCTCAGACGTCTGCCGGCACGCTACATCTGTCCTCCAGTGGCACGCTACATGTGTCGTCCAGTGGTACGCTGTTCCTGTAAGATTGGTGTTTGATTATTGATTGCATTATACAGTTTAGATGTGAAATAAAAGTGTATAGTACAAGTTATTGAGGGATTGCATTTTTGGGCATGTATTTGAGGTTCAGGGATTTGACTACTCCATGGACCAGAACCACCACGCCCATTTTTTAACAAGCATGTAAATTATGATTGTAACCACCAGGAAGATCAACACAATTTAACGGTAATCTGAGAGGAGTAATGAAAAAGGGACTAGCACAATAGTAAGGTGTCATTAAGGAACATTTAAAATGACTGCCTAAGCATCACTAAAGATCTAGGCTCACAGGGAAAAAAAATCCACAAATAGTGTATCTCCAGGGAGAGATTCTTCTACAGTGGCAGTCAGCCCTGAAATGGGATCTATGAGAGGTGGAGCCAGGCTCCACCCCTTCTGGTTTCACAGTTGAATTGCCTTCCCCTGTGCTCCCAGAGCTGACTGGGACCTTTCCCTAGGTTTTTAAACAGTGGTTCAGGCACTGAGACACAGACTCAACAGTTATCACACAATGACTCAGGGAACTACTTACCTGTCTGCACCTCAATGCTGGGGAATATCATGGAGCAAATCCTCCTAGAAGCTGTGCTAAAGCACATAGAGTGAGGAAGATGGTATGGGATAACCAGCATGACTTCACAAAGGGTAGGCCCTGCTTGTCACTTTATGATGTAACTGCATCACTGGGCAAGGAAAGCACCACCAGTGTCACACATTTGGACTTCAATAAGGCCTTTGACATAGTCCCCCATAACATCCTTCTCTCTAATTTGGTAACATTTGATGTTATTTGATAGGTGAGGAATTGGTTATGAGATCACACACAGAGGATGGTGGTTAATGACTCCTTTTTGAAACGGATTTTAGTGAAAAGTTGTGTTCATCAGGGGTCAGTGCACTTTAACATCATCATCAGTAACATCAACAAAGGAATTGAGCGCAACCTCAGCAAGTTTGCTGATTACACCAAGCTGTGTAGTGAGATATACATACCCAAAGGACAGGACACCATTCAGAGAGACCTGGGCAGGCTCAAACAGTGGGCCCAGGAGAACCCCAGTGCAAGGTCTTGCATCCGAGTCATGGTAACCTCCATTACAAGTACAAGCTTGGGGGAGCAAGGATGGAGCACAGCCCTGACAAACAGGACCTAGGACTACTGGTGGATGGCAAGCTAGACATGAGCCAGCAACATGCCCTCTCAGCCCAGAAAGCCAACTATATCCTAGGCTGCTTCCAAAGAAGTGTGGCCAGCAAGATGAGGGAGGTGATCCCGCCTCTCTGCTCTGCACTGGTGAGACTTCACCTGGCGTACTGCATCCAGATGTACTCCTGAGACACAGACCTGCTGGAGCATGCCCAGATGATAACCACCAAAATGATCCAACAGATGGAACATCTTCCCTACAAGGATAGGCTGAGAGATCTGAGGCAGTTCCACCCAAAGAAGAGAAGGTGTCCCGATAGCAGCCTTTCAGTACTAAATGAGAGCCACAGGAAAGAAAGGGACAGTCTCTTTAGCAGGAGAACACATTCACATTCAAGGCCAGGCTGGACCATGCTCTAAGCAATGTGACTGAGCTGCAGATGTCCCCGTTCATTGCAGGGGAGCTGGACTAGATAGCCCCTAAAGGTCCCTTCCAACTCTAAGGACTCCATGATTCTGGGTTGGGTCCCACTGGGCTTCACGCTGCAGAGCAGCCCTGCAGCTGCCCAGCATCACAGTCATTTACTCAGTCCCCCCAGGGTGGGATTAGGGGAAAAACAGCCAACTACCAAGACAGAAGAGGAAAACAGACGCCAAAACGTTACAGTAACTGCACGCATAGTTAAAAAGCAATTACTCACCGTTCACCAACGAAAACACAGCACCAAACACATGCCGATGCCGCCGATGCCGCCGATGCCGCCGCCGCCGCCACACCACAGCTCACACAGCTACCGAACAACGACAGCCCTGCCCGTAGCACTATGGCGTTCACCTGACGTCACGCGGTACGGAAAAGCCCCCGCTCGGGCCCGGCCCCGACCCGGCCCCGGCCCCGCCCCCGCTGCTGTTGCCCGTCACGGCGGCGGCTCCGCTCCGCTCCGCGGCCCGGCCTGGCACCGGGAGCGGTCTTACGACTCAGCAGCAGTTCTCCTGCAGGAGCTGGCAGCACGTGGCTTGGTCAGGTGTGCTCTTGGTTAGGTAAGGAACTGGCTGGAGGAGCGGGCCCAGAGAGAGGTGGTGAATGGAGCTAAATCCAGCTGGCGACCTGTCACGAGTGGTGTTCCCTGGGGGTCGGTGCTGGGCCTTCAGTATTTTTATTGATGATCTGGCAGCAAAGCTGGTGAGGGGTCTGGAGCACAGGCCTTAAGAGGAGCGGCTGAAGGAGCTGGGATTGTTCAGTCTGGAGAAGAGGAGGCTCAGGGGAGACCTCATTGCTCTCTATAACTGCCTGAAGGGAGGTTGTAGTGAGCTGGGAGTCAACCTCTTCTGTCATGTAACTGATGACAGAACTAGAGGGAATGGCTTCAAGCTGTGCCAGGGGAGATTTAGGCTGGATGTTAGGAAATACTACTTCTCTGAAAGAGTGGTCAGGCACCGGAATGGGCTGCCCAGAGAGGGGGTGGAGTCACTGACCCTAGCTAAGCATATATTGCTAATTAACTTCTCACATTTGCTCATTCAGCACTGGGCCATTATTCCTGGATACCTGCTGTCCTGGGATAGAGGTAAGTTTGAAGGAAAAAGTAGGGGAGCATCACTTGCATTCCTCCTAATCCAAAAGAGGGACAGTTTGACTTCATGTCAGAGGCCCCTTAAGTTGTTCTTTTGCTGAGGGCCTCTTGGCAAAACAGAATAGTCTATAATACAAAAGTTACAATTTTGGTACTTATTAAGTATTTCATCTTATCTACTAAGTGTGCATAAATGTGGAATAATAAGCCACTTTCCTCCAGAGAGGCTGTGGATGCCCCGTCCCTGGAGGTGTTCAAGGCCAGGTTGGATGGGGCCCTGGGCAGCCTGGTCTGGTATTAAATGGGGAGGTTCACAGAATCACCCAGAATCACAGAATTGTAGGGGTTGGAAGGGACCTCCAGAGATCATCAAGTCCAACACCCCTGTAGGTGTTCAAGGAACATTTGGATTTTGTGTTGAGGGACATGGTTAATGAGAACTATTAATGAGAACTATTGGTGACAGTTGGATGGTTGGACTGGATGATCTTGTAGGTCTTTTCCAACCTTGGTGATTCTATGATTCTGTGAACTAAACCTCAGTGTGCTACTAACTCTTTTTTTACTGAAACTGGGACATTCTCCTTGTAGAGATGTGCAGAGATGTGTTGAAAGACTTTGAAGTTTATAGACAAAGTAGTGTATGGTTTTCCTTGAGTAAATAACTGGACCATCACAGAACAATCAGTCCCTAATTCTTGATGCGCTTTCTGTGGGTGTTGGCAACTCAGCATGTAATAACCAAAGTGAAACAGAAACAAAAGTGTGGGATATAGTTCCTCAGATACACTAAAATGAATTTTCCTTCATGTAATTATATATATATATATATATATATATATATATATGTATAGGGAATATATTCCCTATATTCCTACAAAAGTAGTATATATTGGATTACATATTTTAATCAACACTGTCATTCTGGACTTTGTAGTTATAGGATGTGTCTTATTTCATAGAATCACAGAATCACAGAATCATTTGAGTTGGAATGGACTGCTAAGACCATCTGGTCCAACTGCCCTGCGGTGAAAAGGGACACCTACAGCTCCATCAGGTGCTCAGAGCTCCTTCCAGCCTGACCTTGGGTGTCTGCAGTGATGGGGGATCCACCACCTCTTTGGGCAGTCTGTGCCACTGCCTCACCACTCTTATTGTAAAAAACTTCTTTTAAAAAAAACACTGGCTTGGGTTAGTACAGTTAAGGTAGATTGTTTAAATACAGTGCAGTGATAGCCTCCAGGTTCTCCTGCAACTCCACTGATGCTTCTTAATATTTCCACTACAGCTGTACTGGAATTTTTGATACCCACATATAGTGACCAGAGTCTAAAGTTCCAAGTGTACAAATTACTTCTTTGAATTAATCCATTTGAAAGAAAACATCTTCCCTTAATTTGCCAGAAAACATAGCTGTTTTGAAGCATCTGAAATGCTTAGTGCTAATTTCTGCTATGTAATTCTTAAATCCTTCCTCTCCTGCCCTGCAGGATGTCATGAGAACACCTCCTTTGTTAGCTAGGATCACCTGTTTCACTGTCTCAGCTGTCAAAATGATGAAAAGTAAATCCTTCTGCTGAGGTTCATAAGAAAAACATAGCGTTTCAGGCATGGAACAGCTTTTTGATTTACATCAGGTTTTTAATTATTGCAACATTTTAAAAAGATAGAGATGGTAAGCAAACAAAATCAGTCTTCCAGAAATTATGGGGAAAAAAAAATACTCTGCTTTGGATGTTGTATACTCTGTTCATTTAAGCAATAGCATAACTGAGTCTCTACAAATAAATAAATAAATAAATAAATAAAGTTTGGTGGTTTGTTGGGTGTTTTATTTATTTCTTTATTTGTTTAATCTAATGAAAAATACTGCTGCTGACCTGTGATATCTTTTTACTGTCAATTGCACATGATAGCACTGGATGGATAATCACAAAGAAATTAGCGTACAGTAGAAAAGAATGCACCCAAAGATTTCAAATCATAAAAATAAATTGTTCCAAAGGCTTAAATAATACTGCTACTTTTCTTTGAGTAAGTATAATGGTGCTTTAATTGTACTATTTGCAAAAATGTTTTGTGGTACCTTGTGCCTTTCTAATATCTGACTGTATTCATATACTGCCTGAGCAATTCTAAGCAATGTCTTCAAACAGTTCACTGTTCTATTTTTCCACTGATTCGAGTATCCCCATTATCATGAGCTGCAGTTGCAGAGGTTTATAATGTTTGTGTTACTGTGCATGTTCCTTCTGGCTATGCCATCTCTATTCTAGGGCTCTATGTGATCTTCTGAGTTGCACAAAAACCCTCTGAGGTCACCAGGATTTAAGGGTAGGAATTAACAAGCTCTCAAGTGTTCCTGAATTGAGAAAGACTGATATAGGGAGATCATTTTCTGAGGCAAGCAAACTTATTCTGGTGGACAAGAGGACTGCACACCTGGATGTTTTTCTTTGTATATGCCAGCACATGTGTTTCATATGACCAAAATGGCAATTATCCCTGTCACAGAATGAGACTTTGCATGTGTGACAAGATGATCCCATCGCATGTGTGATGAGATGATCCCATTGCCTGTACTGTGGGTGACAGATGTTGTGTTTTGGTTGCATCAGAGAGTACTTCTGGTCACGTAATGAAGAAGGAGTGTGATTTGTTTTGGTGGGTCAGAACACAGATACTTCATCACCAGTTTATGCACTGTTGGAGTATGCTAAGAACATACCATTTGTGATTTAAATGAGCTCATTTTAATATGCAATGAAGCATGATTCATGTTTGCTTACACAATTTTGTTAGCCTTTTCAGTTTTTGTATTTATCTGTTATTTTTCCTTTTCAGTGTATCCGCCATTAGTCATGAGGATGAAGGGCTGTGATTCTTGTCTAATAGGAAGAAAAATAAGAAGAAAAATAAACTTGTTTCAATGCCAGGAGCATTTTTGTTTTGAGCAAAACCAAACCAAACAATAATGGGACATGTAACAAGAACAGTATTTCATACTACATAGCATAAAATGAATTGTAATTATTTTTACACTAAAGTTACATGTATCGACTGGGCTCTTACTCTTCTGAAATGTAGCACTGTTCCATGCAAACAGCTGACCATTAAACCTGCAGATCCAAAGCATAAATTGATAAATTTGGCCATAATTGTAATTTGTGTGTTGGAAAATTGTAAAATGAAGCATAATCATAAGCGAAATCATTTCTGTCTTTTAAACAACCTTTATTTAGCAATGAATCACACATCTTTCTAAACCTTGGTTCAATTGCTCCAAGTAAAATTTAGTTGTTGATTTCAAGTTTGTGTAGCAGAGGAGAAAGGGATAAATTCCACAGCTGAAGGTGGACAAAGGTAGCATTTCTTTGGCAGCAGAAACTAATTTTTGTTTGGCAAAAAGGAATGCTTGCATTTGTACAGACATTCGGATTATTGGAAGCAGCCCTAACAGAAGTGAATGAATGGACAACATGCAGGTGAGGTTTGAATGCATATCAAATGGCTCTGAAATGTGTAAAATGATTGGCCTCCAATAGGATGCAGTCCCATATTGCATCCATTTAGCTTTCTGTAGTGATGAGTCATTTGGACCCATGTGTGTAAAATTAAGATTTGAGTATTTACAATGATATCACCACAACAGTTCAGAGCAATCCAGTGTTTTAAACTGAGACTTTTTCTCTTTCTTTTTCTTTTTCTTTTTCTTTTTCTTTTTCTTTTTTTTTTTTT
>NW_024885532.1:26149057-26205326 GCF_019232065.1 Centrocercus urophasianus
TTTTTTCTTTTTTCTTTTTCTTTTTCTTTTTTCTTTTTTCTTTCTTCTTCTTTCTTTCTTCTTTTTTCTTTTTTCTTCTTTCCTTTTTCTTCTTTCCTTTTTCTTTTTTCTTTTCTCCTGGCAGATATCAGGAAGGTTTAAAAATGCTGGCAAGCCTGGAGGGAAAATATTTAATCCTTAAGCAAATGAGATTTTAGTACCATCAGCTACTGACAGAGAAACCCCAAATTAGTATATATTTTATTTATAATGCTATCATATATAATTGGTTTATAAAGACAGATAGTATATCACAAATGTGTGTGAGCAACAACAGAAAGTTTTAAATATTTAATATGTATAAATTACTGCATTATTTTTATTCCAAACCAATTTCTGACTGAATGTATATGTTTACTCTTGGATGAGATAAACTGTGACCTAAAGGTGTCTTTAAAAATATAAAGTTATCTAAAATGATAGCATTATGATAGTCACCAATGAAGAGGAGATCATTATAGATTTTAACATCGGAGGCAACCTGGGCTGCAATGACCATACCAGTTCACAGAATCCCTCTCCCTCGGCCCCGGGATTCGGCGACAATCGGGGCCAGGCGGCTCTAACACCCAGCCGCCCCCTCGCGCGGCGCCGGTCCAACCTGCCCGCCGGAAGCCCTTCCCGGCCGTCCCGGAACCGGTCGCGGCGCAGCGCCGCGGAGGAAATGCGCCCCACGGGGGTCGGACGCCGGCCGGGCGGCGGTCCCCGGGCCTCCCACCCGCCCCGGCCTTATTTTTATTCCAAACCAATGTCATTTTAAAACATTATTCAGGCCCATTCAAGAATTTCAGTTTGGGGCATTTTGAAGTACGTCAGAAAAACATTATTAAGTGGAAGTTCATGGAAGTCCATTGAACTCAAGTTAGTTTCACCTCTCCATTATCTCCTCTTCTATTGGAAAGGTAAGATATGTTAAATCAGTTCAATTTCATCTTGAAAATATCAGCTCTAATATGTGTTTTCTCCCATTCTGCTTCTTTTCCCTCTTCTATGAGCTTTAATTTGAATGGTATCTTTTTATCACAGAGACTCAAGTTTGAACATTACTTGTAAGAATTTATATTTTTTCTTCTGGTCTCACGTGAGTCAGTTATCACAGACAAGTGTTGCAATACAAAAGTAAATCCCATTCTTCAAGTCCTGAGAGAGTTGTTACTTAGAACATTTCCTTGGAATTTGAAAAGGGTTTGTTCAGCGTTAAGGTGAGAAGGTGAAGGGAAGATCTTGTTGCTTTCTGCAGCTACTCATGGGAGGATGTCAGGGAGATGGAGGCTGCAATAAGGGAAATCCTGACCCGATATTGTAGAAGATCTTTTAATCATGAGGGGGATCAAAGAGTGACAGAGATAATCTGAAGAAGCTGAGGATGCTCAAAGCATGGAGCAAGGCCCCTGGGCTCATTGAACCGGCTGACCCTGCTCGAAGAGGGCTGTGTACAGAATCACAGAATCATCGGGGTTGTAAGAGGCCTCCAGAGACTAGCGAGTCCAACTCCCCTGCCAGCAGGTTCCCTACACCAGGTCGCACAGGTAGATATCCAGGTGGGTCTTGAATGTCTCCAGAAAAGGAGACTCCACAACCTCCCTGGGCAGCCTGTTCCAGTGCTCCGTCACCTCACCAGAAAGAAGCTCTTGTGCACGTTTGTGCAGAAGTTCCTATGCTGCAGCTTATGTCCGTTTCCCCTTGTCCTGTCTCTACATACTGCTGAAAGGACACTGGCCTCACCATTCTGCCCCCCCACACCTCAGATATTTATAGACCTGGATCAGGTCCCCTCTCAGTCTTCTTTTCTCAAGGCTGAATAGACCCAGTTCACTCAGCCTTTCTTCATAGCAGAGATGCTCCAGGCCCTTCACCATCTTTGTGGCCCTCCGCTGGACTCTTTCCAAGAGATCCCTGTCTTTTTTGTACTGGGGAGCCCAGAACTGGGCACAATACTCCAGATGAGGCCTCACCACAGCAGAGTAGAGGGGGAGGATCATCTCCCTCAAACTGCTGGCCATGCTCTTTTTGGTGTACCCCAGAATGCCATTGACCTTTTTGGCCACGAGGGCACACTGCTGGCTCATGGCCAACCTGTCGTCCACCAGGACACCCAGGTCCCTCTCCACAGAACTCCCCTCCAGCAGGTCATCCCTCAACCTGTACCGGTGCATGCAATTATTCCTCTCAAGATGCAAGACTCTACACTTGCTTTTGTTAAATCTCATCTGGTTTCTTACTGTCCAGGTCTTGCTGAACAGCAGCACAACCTTCATGTGTGTCAGCCAATCCTCCCAAGTTCGTATCATCGGCAAACTTGCTGAGGGTGGCCACTATCCCCTCATCAAGGTCATTGATGAAGATGTTGAACAAGTCAGGACCCAGCACCGACCCCTGAGGAACACCGCTAGTTACAGGCCTCCAACCGGACTCTGCACCACCAATGACGATCCTATGTGCTCTGTACCACTGACCTCTGAGCATCCTGTCCAATTTCAACCCTTCTGGGATTCACTGAGGTGACTTGTCCAAAGCAAAGCTAAGTTGATAAGCTCCTTTTACTGATTTATCTATCTTCTTTTTTCTTTTCAGTAAGGACAATACAATGTAACAATACAGTTTATACACAGCTGTAGCTCCTTTTCCAGCCTGAAATTCAAGCTTCTTTTCTCCATTGTTAAATATATCCAAGTTATTACCCTGTTTGTATCATAGTCTCTGTCAAGAATTCGTGTGGTACAGTTCTCTCTGACATAATCCACTAGATTTATCCCACATAAAGTACAACAGGAACAAAAAAAAAAATTCTCTCTGTTCAAAGGAATGAAGCGTTCTTTCTTTTAGTTCAGAGGAAGCCTTTGGTCTAATGAACTGAATTATTTGAAAATGTTTGCATAGGACAGAAACTTCCAAGTAGGAGTGGAATAGTTTGGTTTTACTGCAGATAACTGAGTTGTCCTGAAGAAATGGCAGGGGAGAGAACCAGAGACTGTTTTTGCCATTGCTGTTAATTACACAAGGATTGTATAAGGTTAGTGATACAAAAGGAGTGTTTTCTAAATGAACATCACAATATTTGTGACAATCATAGACAACCAATTCTAGGAATCATGAAAATTTAGCATATTTTTTTGTAAAATATAAAATGTAAGGTTCTTTGCAGTAAATTCACACTGCTACCTCTAATAACATGATAACATAAAACACATTATGTAGACTGGAATTATAGAGGAGCGGCAGAATGAAATAAAAGGCTTGAGGATTAGAATGAATAAGGAAGAAAACAAAATAGCTGGTATAGCAAAATGGGTTCTTCAGATTCTGCTTGGCTCCCTGGAAACTACTGCAAAAAAAAAATATATATATATATATACATATATGTATACACATGGACTTAGGGAGAGCAGCAAGAATGCGTGTGTTTCAGGCATACATATCTTAGCAACTGTGAATTTTAGGGGAGAAATATTTGGCTGGATCAAAGGAGCAGTGAGTTTTGAATATTTAAAACATTTTTTTTTCACGATAGAAGATTTAAATTATTCATTTCAAAAAAGCCATACCATACTGGTAAACTGTGATGGGCTGAATCAGTAATGAAAGAAAAGTAATTTTCTTTGCTCGAATGTCATTGTCTAAAATATGTTGTTGAAGGTAATAAGCACAAACCTATTAAGAACTGAGGGAATACATGAAAAGCTTTATTTCAGGGCAGAGGAAATTCCCTCTCTTATCTGCTAATCTTGCTGTGTTGTTACAACCTGGGAAGACACTTAGCCCCTCTGAATATATTCTGTGGGGGAATATTACTTAAGTAACAGATACTAGACTTGTTTATTCCAGTGAAAGTGAGCATGTGCGAGGTAGCTAGCTCTGAGAGTAAGAACAACAACACCTAGAATAATTATTGTAATACTACTGCTTGTAGAGCAAAACTATTGCTAGAAATGTAACCGTTTTCTGTAAGGGGAATGCTTTGGTTTCATTCTCTTGTAGATTGCTACATTAAAAATTATTTTAAGGGGCTGAGTTGGAGGGGGGGGGAGGAAAGAGCAGGGGAATAATCAACCTTGCAGATAGCTGAGGGAGAGTAGCCTATACTCAAACAACAGCAGGAATTTCAGCAGACCTTCTTGTAAAAGCTGTGCATCTTGAAGGATGCTACTGAGGTCCTGTAATAACATAAATCTTAAAGAAAAAGGTCATGTATGTGTACGTGTGGGTCATCCTAAACCAAGTTACTATTCATAGGAGAATACAGCACCACTCTTGCAGCCGAACCTTGAAAATAATTTCATCTGCTCTTTTTTTTTCCTCCTACATTTTAATTCTGATGTATTATGTTTTATAGACCTCATGGAATCCCCAACAGCGTCTTTACTTGAGCAATTTTATGTTCAACTTTGTTACTGCTGTTAAGCGTGATAGCGGGACTTCAGCTAGCAATTAATTACTCAGTACCTGAAGTGTGTGCAAGTAGAGTGTGTTTTAGAAAGCCATTTACAGTGGTCAGTTCAATTTTGATTCTGTAAGCAGATACCAGGTTCCAGAAGGTTCCAATTGCATTTTATATCTTTGCAAGAGGCTGGAGGGAGAAGAGAGGGTAGCTGAATCCCCGTCTGTCATGTCAGATCTGTGAAGGATTTGCTTTCTTGTGTCTCAGACAGCTGCTACTTCCAGTCTTTGGAAAATTCCAAATTGCAGGATATGACCTTTCTTGTTAGAGGATTTATTGAAGACATTCTGACATGCCATTGTTCACAAAATTGTGATGCCTTTGATAACAAAATGTACCTTTTTATACCACCGTGTGGCCCTTCCAACTCTGCAGTTGTGCAGTGGGAGAGTACTTTAAGGCAAATTTTCTAACAGATCCTCCAAAAGAATTTTATTGCCTGGACAGCACTTTACGTTGGATATTTTTCAGTAGTAATATTTTTATCCTTCTCAGATCTGATCTTAAGTCTCCAGTATACAACAGTCCTTTGAAAAAGGAAGGAATACGTCCAGGACATGACCAGACATTTTCTTTGTTAGATGATTTTGCTACTGTCAAGAGCAGATTACCTAAAACAGATAGCTGCCTCACTGAGAAACACTGTAGTGACGAGCTGCTTTAATTGTGTTTTGGAAGACAAATATAGAGTCTGACAACCTGTTTTGAAGAGCTTCCTAGAGAGATATTTCGAACAGTTGGTTGTGGGAATTTAATCTCTGTTTTCACATCTAAAAGCTGTAAATCCCAGACACAAAGCCACAGAGGATGAGACATGAAGTATGAATAACACTTCAAATTATGAAGTTGAATTTTCCACATTATTCAGAAGATAATTTTCTTTCATGGTCATTTCAAGGAACATATGTAAATATTGTTTAATCTTTCAGTTTCTGCTTTGATTATTGGTAAAATGAACATTAAAAGAGTCTTTCAAATGTTAGTCCTACTTTCTTCCCTACACATTTTACAGGTCGCCTCAAGTTATAGTCAGGATAACACTTTGAGAAGAGATTTCCAATTTCTTAGCCTTATAGAATCATCAAATCATAGAATCACTCAGGTTGAAAAAGACCTTAAAGATCATCGAGTCAAACCATGACGTAACCATACAACCCTAACTAACAACCCTCTGCTAAATCATGTCCCTGAGCACCACACTGAAATAGAATTTAAACACATTCAGGGATCGTGATTCAACCACCTCCCTGGGAAGTCTATTCCAGTGTTTAACAACCCTTTCTGTAAAGAAGTGTTTCCTAATATTCAACCTAAACTTACCATGGCACAACTTGAGGCCATTTCCCCTTGTTCTGTCACCTGTCACCAGTGTATATAAAAATATATTATAAGAATGTATACTCTCTGTAGCTTACATCTTTAGCTGCTTCTTCAAGAAAGCCTCATCAGGAATGCTCTCACTGAGTCTACTTAAAGCTTATATGGATGTGTCAAAGTAATGTGTAGCTCCTCTAGAAGAAATGTTGTCCCTCTGTAATAGGACAGGCAGATGATCTGAGTAGGCTATATGTATTTGGACTGACACGTTACTCTCCCAGAAGAGGATCTCCATGTCTTTGTAGTTTGCTTGCAGTTAAGTACTACCTTTAGCTTCTTCAGTTTCCTCATAAATATAAGCAAACTGTAGAAAAGAAGTTCATCTGCATGTCTAGGAAAGCTTTTCGTTCAACTGACATTTGAATTCAGTCACAGGCACAGTCTGCCCGAGAAGCTGTGGGCATCCCATTCCTGGAGGTTTGAAGGCCAGGTTGGATGGAGCCCTGGGTGGCCTGAACTGGTGATTTCACTGCCCATGGCAGGGGGTTGGAACTGGGTAAGCTTTAAGGTCCTTTCCAGACCAAACTATTTTGTGATTCTCTCTATTCTATGATTCTCTCGAGGTCTTCAAAAGCTACCCGATGTCCTGAGCACCCTGCATGAGCGTCCCTTCTTTAGCAGGGGTTGAACGAGGGGATCTCCAAAGGTTCCTTCCCACCTCATCCCTTCTGTGATTCTCTGAAATTACTATTTCTCATTTTGGTCAGGAAGACCAAAAAAGGGTCCTAAACTCTTTCGGGATTCTGCATACAGTCAACTGGAAGAGACACACTGTCTGGCAAGGAAAGGGTAGTAGCAGCACTGTGTAGGATGTGGGAGAATGGCACCTGTTGTTTTGAGTAGGTTGTGCTGTTTCACAGCTAGAGCCACAGCTGTTTTCAACAGGAGAAAGTTCTAAATGCATCAGTGAGCCCTTTGGTTTGGAGAGAATAAAAGTTGTGAAGAAACCAAAAGAGAAAACCACACCCCCTTCTTTCATATTTGAACACACTGGATTTTCAATATAATCCATTAACCTGCACATAGCCTTTTATTACAGTCCTTGGGAGACTAGAATATTTTTGGCAATGTACTGTTATGAAAAATACAAGTGAAAAACCCACGTAACTGCCCCCTACCCTCCTGGAATTGAAGGTTCATAGGGAAATTGATTTCTTTTCTTCAAACATACCAAAAAAGGTGTGAAAATGCATTCACGTCAGATATATTTCACTTTGATTTATGTAATTTTGTCAAGAAAAAAAAAGCTCCTGTAATTGTACCATAATTTATATACTTAACACCCAGTACATAAGGCATACTCAAAGTCTTTTAACTGTGTATTATCAGGAGAAAAAAATGCTCATGGAGCGGGAGAAGCGATGGCATTCTAGTATGGAGGGCAGCTGGAATCACTGACAGAATTGAGCAGTGTTTGAAGTGGAAAGTTGTTCTGATTCATCTCAGAAGGATCCCATCAGTTTCACTGGAGCCACCAGGGTGTATCACAAGAGCTTGGTCATTCTAGCAGGCATGATAGCACATCATTTCCTTATCTCAGCCTGAGTCACTGCCATGGTGCTCTATATCATTTGCCTTAGTGTCATTTAGAGACCCTAGAGATGTCCATTTTGTTACTTTAGCTATAGTGTTCTTGACTCCTGTCTAGAATGACATTCAGGTGTGTTTCTGAGTAACCAAGTGACAAACAGTACCATCAATTTATTTTAAACAATTTTTGAAATATCAAGCTGTATTCCTTATGTCTTGGAAAAAGACTTGCTTAAAAGTTAGAGAATAGAATAATTTTTTTATGATTTCTTTTCCTGAACTTTTTAAATGTCATCACTATCTCACAGGCCTTTTAAAATTAAGAAATGATATTAATTATCTCAGTTCTTATTTTCGTGCATTAATCCACACAAAGAAGAAAGCATAATAATCTGACTGGTTTGTTTCTTTTCTCAAAATATTATTTTCCAGATCCTTTCTCTCTTGAAGCATATACAGTTCTCTTGGAGAATGTGTAACAGATTTATGGAGAAAGTAAAACTGAAAATATTTTCAATTTTGTATATAATTTTTGTATATAATAGGTGAGATTCTGATTTTGCTGAAATCATTCTGATTTTTTCCTGTGAAACCTGGGTTTTCATTCAGTGAATATTTTTTAAATAATACTGAGATCTGCTGTCGATTAATGTGTGAAGTACTCATGTTTGATCAGCCACTGTGGTGAAGTTATGCAAACATAATAAAAGACAACTGAGTAACATGAAAACAGTGGCATCATAATTATGATTTTTAACACTGCATTCAAAGCTTTCTTTTTGTTTGAAAACCACCTCTTATCAATTGGATTTACACATTTTCTTCTACTGCCACTGGTTAAGTGTGACACCTCATAACTGTTTCATCTCTGTGTTGTTTTGACCTCATTTAAAGAAATCCGTGGTGAAAACATGCTGTGAGATAGAGTCAGACAGAAATATGTGAGACATATGCATTTAATTTGGTTCTTGTTGTTGTTAATAGATATCATGCAGCAGCTGTATTGTCAGCAGCTGTACCTTGGTAGCAATATTTTATCCTTCTTACTCAGCTGTTTTTGTAACTCCCAGTGGTTCTTTATGAGTTCAGAAGTTCCAGCATCTGCTACTGGATAAGAAAATGTCATGGATTTTCCACAAGATGGCATATACAAATCAGTCTGGCTATATTTTAATTAACATAATTCAATTAATATTAAGAATTTCTTAATGTCAAATGACAAATGACATACCAAAAAAAGAAGGTGTACATTCAAAGGGCAGAGTATACTCTGGCTATGTAATGTTCTGCCACTTGAGATAATGCAGAGGAACATTGTATATAATGTACAGAGTTACTTAACAAAATCAAATCTAACCTGAACATCTCACAGTTACTTGGTAATACTTTTCTGTTCAGTAACTGATTGTTACTGAAAATAATCCTTCCTTTACTAAACTGCTCCCATAACCTGTGACAGAGAATTTGAGCATCAGTTCAATTTTTTCTCATGGGACAACATCTGTTCTGACCTCCCCACTGTGCTCCTTTGCACTTCTGATGGAAGAAACTTGCTGGAGTGTACCAGCTCATAGAAGATAGCAATAGATTTTCTTTTGAGCTACCAGCTCGTTTAGTAACTGCCTGAGGATGACTGAAACTTTAAAAATCTGAATGACTGAAACTTTAAAAAGAACAATTTTTAGGACATTACAAGGATTATGAACCAGATTCAGATACAAATACTGCAAGGATGGGCTGAGACAGCTGAGGATGTTCCACTTTAAGGAGAAAAGTCTCTGGGGAGACCTGAGAATGGCCTTTCAGTATCTAAAGCGGGGCTGTAAGTTAGAAGGGGACAGACTCTTTAGCAGAACCTGCTGCGACAGGACAAAAAGAAATGGTTTACAACTAAAAGAACAGAGATTTAGACTGGATATAAGATGTTTTTTTGCAGTTATTGTGTTCAGGCACTGACACAGCTTGCCCAGAGAGGTGGTGGATGCCCCATCCCTAGAGACACCCAAGGTGAGGCTGGACAGACTCTGAGCACCTGGTGGAGCTGTAGGTGTCCCTGTTCACTGCAGGGGAGTTGGACCAGATGGCTTTTAAGGGTCCATTCCATTACCAAAATGACAAATAGGAACAAGAGGACTTCTCTTTCTTATCCTTGTGTAATAGTTGTTGCCAAACCTGATTGTGTTGATTTGTGAACACAAAGGTCAGAAGTGCTCATTGTTGCAGTGCATTATGTATTGTTTGTCAGGAGCTGTGGTTTTTAACCCTATGTTTTCTCCCTTTCTCTGTGCATAAGAGACTGAAGCTGAGGCAGCAGAGATGATCTGAATGTGTGTGTTTGGTGGCCCTGCTAGGCAGGGGGGTTGGAACTACATGATCCTTGAGGTCCCTTCCAACCCGGGTGATTCTGTGATTCTGTGATTCTGTGATACAGCAAAGCATGACCAGGCTGAATTTTATTTAAAGATCTTTGTCATCCATTCACTAGAGATTGTATGTGACCCAATGAAATGTTTTTATACAATAACCATGTACTTTTCTTGATGCAAGGGTTGTTCTTGATGCAATGTTGCTTTCCTGTAACTATTTCTAAAACAACTGCCAACAACTGATGGCTGGTGTGCAGAGCAGCTCACTGTCTTTGTGAAAGTTGAATATATCAGTAATTAAGTAATGAATCCACCTGAATTTCTTAAGCCTCTCCAGTGGCTGTGCATCATACATTTTCTAAGTGCATCAACCTTGTTCTTCAATCTTATGTTAAGGACTTTCTTCCATATTGTGGTTATCCCAATCACTACTAAATATGAAAGTGCAGAATATTATTCCCTCAAAATCTGTTATCATTCTTATAGTATCTTTATGGCAAATATTGCAAATATTATTATCCATTTATATGATGAAAAGATAATCTGGAATTTCAATTTAATTGACTAACTTTTTTGTAATTAAATCAAGTTACAGTGTGGTGAAGAAAAATTAGGTTAAAAAAATGTGACTAAAAGAACATTTTCAATTTTCTCTCTCCATGGAAAAGGGAAAATTCTTTATTCTTAACAGCAGTTGTCATTCAGTAAATGTGAGGGTGTAACAAGTTGACCATTTTGTACCACTGTGTTGAATCCACAGCAGGTTGATACACTCCCCTGTATCTATTCATCAAAAAAGCTGATTTGTTTCTTCTCCTTTGTGAAGACTGAAATGTGTCTCTCATTTTAAGCCTGTGACATAGTCAGCATGGGTAATGTTCATGATATCACAACATTATGTTATTGTTAACTCACTGAAACATCAGTAGAAAAGTAAGACTTCTGATTTTTTTTTTCTTCCTGCCTTTTCAGTATCATTAATCTTCTTACTATCTCCATAGCTGATTATTAACCTCCCTCAGACTATACCTGAGAATACTCTCAAAACAAAATTTCCCTCTCTTGTAGTGGAAAGGGATTAAATTTATTCTTAGTAAGACAGCTTTTTGCTGACATGCAGCGTATTTTTAAATGAATGGTAAATTTTCTGTCTTCACTTGCTATCCTCCAACATTGTCATCTGTGCTCCACTTCAAAATGCTTTAAGCTTTCTTTCACATTCCGTCACACTTCAGCACAAATCTGGGATAGGTCTAGGTCTTAGGTCTTGGATAGTCTGACCCTTTAGCTTCATTTGCTAGACATGGCATTCAAATTTTATTTATATACAACTGATATTGAAATGAAACATTTAGATGTTGTAGTAAGGGACATGGTGTAGTGGGATATATTGGTGGTAGTTGGATGGTTGGACTGGATGGTCTTGAAAGTCTTTTCCAACCTTGGTGGTTCTATGATTCTGTGATTCTATGATTCTGTGAATGCAGGTCACTTCATGAGATCCATCCATACTTGTTTTATTCTCTGTGTCATCCTGTAAACACTTTCTCATATTTAAGCAAACTAAAATAATTGTTTTAGTACAATTGTACTGGGTCAGATCACATTCTTGGATTTCTCATTCTATCCAGGAAATGATAATAAAATGCTGCTCAACTTGATGTCAGGAATCTAAAGCTGGTTGTTATCCCTTTTGGGCTCCTCTTAAAAGTTAGTCTATCCATTGTTACAGCTTTAGAATGGGTTGATTTTAAGACACTGCTGTTGATATTGATTGAATAGTTTCTCGCAGTTCCATGTCATTCATTTACTGACTACACTTATTGAGTTTTTAATAAAGATTGCTGTGTTCCTTATGGCAAAGGCTGTAAAACTCATATATTGCACCAAGCCTTATTTTGACAGATTGGCTATGGGGATTATTAAAGGCAGAGACATCTGTTTTCCAAAAATTGTGAAAGAGAAACTATCCTGTTCAGTGACTGCACATTATTGCCTTATGTTATTTAATTCAGTGCTATTTTTCTTAATTTTGTACACATTCACATCATGGTCACTAGAAGTTACACATCATGTCATTCTCTGAATTTCATCTGGAGGAAAATGCTTAATTAGAAGAAGGATGTACTAAAAGAATTAAGTCAGCAGCACTTTTTTTTTTTTTTTTTTTATCAAATCTTTATCCTCTAATACTTATCTCTCTTCTCTGCTGCTTGTTAAAACTTATGACTTCATTGACAATTTTCACTCAAATTTGGTATGGAAATCCATCTGATCCAATTATATCTACAGACTGGAGACCAAATCTTATTCTAGTTATTGATTATCAAAGCAGAATAGAAACAGTGTTCTAGGCCTAATTTTGTTTAATTTAGAAGATGATAGTAGTAAGAGTCAAATGCCCTGAAAATGCTAATTTATCTCTCTTGCCTATAGAAGATTCTTTGTGGTATTTCACATATGTAGGTGTACAAGATGTCTCATACCTTGTGTTACTACATTACTGCTATGCCTTTTCTATTTGAAGAAGGACAATTCCACTGTCTTTGGCAACAATATAACTTTGACTTCATCATTTCTTTTTGGTCTGAAATGAAATCTCAACATATTGTTGCAAAAACCCAACAGCAGATGCATCATCAGGTGGTGCTGCAATTTACCAGCCTACTTTGTCTCCTGGATAGAATTCTGATGTGTGTCAGTACTCTTAGGCTGGACAAATTCAGTGTTGTTTTTTTTTTTTTCTTGTCTTGATGGAAATATTATTCTGAACCAGGAATCCTCATTGATAGAGATAAAATTGGTGTTTTTTGGGACATAGTACAGCAGACTTAGTTAAGTGTTTACTTTAGGATGACGCAAATTCCCCGTAAGCACCTGCATCTCTCCATACAGAAAATGTGTCTCATTTCCAGCAGTTCAGCTGGAATCCTGCATTCCAAATTTCTGTAGGCAGTGGAGGCAAATACATCTTCTGCAGTCTATACAACACAGTGAGCTAAATGTCACCTTGACTTCAGCTTCATTGAAATTTTATTTTCCTCAGTCTTTGCCTCATTCTTTTAATGCATCTTTGCTTTACCTTCTATATGTCCAGTGAGTCTTGATTCTCTGACGTTGCTTATATTCTCCAGGATACCCAGCTCCCATGTAAAAGACCAGTGAGTAGTGATAATCCTTCTAAGGGATGTTTTGCAGCATCCCTATGATGGTTAAAGGTCAACTTACTTGAAACCTCACCTCTAAGATGCAGACATTTGAGTGAAGCAATAATGTATGGTAATGTTGTTCGTATATGGATGCCCCACTTACTGGAAATGGGAAGGCTTCTGACTGCACAAGTATCCTTAGATGTTGTCTGCAAACCTTAATCTTAAATTCAGCTAAGACATAAAATTTTCCTTAGACTGTTAATGAGAAGCTATCTGTGACACTATAAGCTTTTTAAACAACTTTAAATTCTACTCCCTGCTTGTTTGGCAGCTCTTGGAAGATTCATTCCTTTGGTTGCTGGAAAAAATGGAACATGATAAAAGATGACTACTCCTTTAAAAGCTTCATCAAGTATAAAAACCTCCAAATTGTCAGTGTTTCCCTTTAGTTCATAATCCTTCAAAATACATAATGGAGAGTCAGTTATAAGATCCATACTATTGAAGGAGTGCAACTTATAATGAGTTCTAAACGGAGTTAATAGAAAGTTTGGTATTGGTAAGATATTTTGGACTGAACAGTAACTCAGTCTCAATGGGGTACATATACAGGATGCCTCTTTCATGGGTCAGGTGACTATTTTGCATTGTGTGATCTCAAAAAGTTTTGAAGGTGAAGCAGTCTAAATTTCCCACTACTACGACAACAAAGAATCTCTATGCCAGATAGATTTGATCACTTCTAAATTCACATATTGTTCTTCATAATTCCTGTTCTTCAACTGAAATCAATAATGAAAGTGTAGGTACAGTTTATTTCTCAATTGCAATTACTCCATATATACAAACAGGATACTTATTTTTGAGCTTGCCAGTAAGTTCAGCTGTGATAAATGATTAATTCATTAGCACTGAACATGCCAATACAGTAGTATTTTTCTTTGATTTAATGTATTAAAACTAAGCTATTTGGTTTTTTGTGCCTTTCATCCCAAATGACACTGACTGTCTTTCTGTGAAGACAAATAGCATTGAAGAGCATGCTTTGGAAGTTCCATCATGACATGAAAGATGTGATCAGTACTGTGGTAATTATGTTACCACATTATAATTCTTAAAAGCTTTTCCATCACAGTATCAATTAAGAATATTGTGGCTTTTTTCGTCTTTCTCATAACACTTACCCAGAGGGTGGTTTGTCTTCTTAATGCTTTCTGTTGTGAATGAGATGTGAATTTATGATTACATGATCAAACTCTAAGAATTATCTGGACTCTCATGAATGCTTGAAAATGTATATAGTAATATAGCTGTTATATTACTGTGTGTTTGAATTACTGTGTAAGTATGGAGACATCATCCATTGTACCTCTCATCTCCCTGGCATTTTTTATTTTCAAAGGTTAAATTTCTAATTTATGAACATTGTAATTTTATTTTATTTTATTTGGTAAATAAACAAAAGACTGCTGTGAAAATGGGTGTATTTCCGAAGTCAGAAATTTGGAAACAGAGTTAATCAGGGAACCAGAAGATGATCAGTCTGGGCCAGGAGATGGAAAGTTGAGGACACTATACAGATGTCAGTACTGTTTGTTGCAAGAGGGTCCTCTGATCTGCGTGTGGGTCTATAATGACTAGAGTTGAGGGTGCTTGCCCTCACAATCATTTCTGTGTACTGAAATCCTGTCATTGCTTATCATTTCTAGACACGCTTGAGCAGTGGGCCCAGGTGAACCTTATGAGATTCAACATAGGCAAGTGCAAAGTCTTGCACCTGGATCATGGCAACCCCCACAACCAATATGAGCTGAGGGATGTAAAGATACATGAAGATGTAAAGAGACAGCCCTGCTGGAAAGGTATTGGGGTTGATGGATCATAGGCTACACACAAACTTATGTCCTCAGTGCCCAGAAAGCCAACCATATCCTGAGCTGCATCAAAAGAAGAGTAGTCAGCAGGTTAAGGGAGGTTATCCTGGCCCTCTACTCTGTGCAAGTGAAACCTTACCTGGAGTACTGCATCCAAATGTGGAGTCTTCAGTACAGGAGAGAAACTGTTGCAGTGCATCCAGAGGAGGGCCACAAAAATGATCCAAGGGATGGAACACATACCCTACAAGGACAGGCTGAGGGAGTTAGGGCTTTTCAGCCTGGAGAAGAGAAGGCTCTGAGGACACCTGAGAGCTACCTTTCAGTATCTAAAGGGTAAGGTAGAAAGGAACAGACTCTTTAGCAGAGTCTGCTGTGACAGGACAAGGGGAATTGTTTCCAACCAAAAGAGAAGAGATTTAGATTGGTTATAAGAAAATAGTTTTTTGTGATAAAGGTGGTGGGGCCCTGGAGCAAGTTGACCAGAGAGGTGGTAGATGCCCCATCCCTGGACTAACATAAGGTCAGGCTGGATGGGGCTCTGAGCACTTGATCGAGCTGTAGGTGTCCCTGTTCATTGCAGAGGGAGTTTGACTGGATGTCCTTTAAGGTTCACTTCCAACCAGAACAATTCCATGACTTTTTCTTTCCCCTTAGCAAAGATGAGGGGAAAATCCTACCTATTTCTGATACTAATGTTCTTTCACGGCTGCTTCTTCATTAGTTGATGTTGATAGCATTGAGGAAGTGGGGAAGATCTGTTGGAGCAGCACAGCATAGTAGCAGTAGAGATCATCAGCTCAGAGAGCCCTGTAAACAATGGGCCATAGATGCAACAGATGTGCTCAGCCTTACATGGACCTCTTCTGCACATAGCATACATCAAATATATGGAAGTGTAAAGGCAGAGGGACAATGCAGATAAAAGTTTTAGAGAGCCTTTAATTTCAGCAGCTCAGAATAGTGAGCCATTACCAGTGAAAATCTGGATAATACACAGTGCATATATACATCTTCAAGCACGAGTTTTAGATAATACCATCAAGCACCATTTAGTTACTACCATCAACGGAGAAAGCTGAATTGCCTGCTGTTGAAATTGGACATTTTAAACAGTAATATGTGTGTGAGCAGTGATATGTGTACGTGCCTTAAAACTTGAATTCTTGTGGTGAATTATGTGGAAAGCTTTATCCTCATATGACACATTTTTGGAACAATGTCTGATTATCAAACATCGTCAGATCTGCTTTCATGATAGAAGCAGGCCTAGATACACTGGTACACTGAACAGAATATGTGTACCTATGCTGAAGCACTACAACAGGTTGCCCAGAGAGGCTATGGAGATCTTCAAAAGCTGCTGGGACATAGCCATAAGCACCCTGCTCTGGGTGTCCATGCCGGAGCAGATGTTGGGTCAGGTAACCTCCAGAGGTCTCTTCCAGCCATTCTGTGATTCTGTGAAAGGCACCTAAAACAGATGTCTGTACCCAATATGTCAACTATCACTGGGGCAGGGGTAAACATGTATGAGGTGATCACTCAGCTAAGAAACAATCAAGGATTTGTAGAGGTATGAACAACATTTGTAGAGGTATGGACAACATTTCTGATTTTTAGCAGTAGTTTTTTCCAGAATTTGGAAGAAATGTAGTGAGGACAGGCTATGAGAATGTATTTAGAATTAAGACATTCATAGAAAGTATGAAAGCCTCATGTAACAGGGTCAGACTCATGAAGTAATGATGGAGATGTAAGGCAGCCTCCTTGTCCATAATACCTACGTAAGTGTATAAGGAAAGACCATTTGTAAGTTGCACTATAAATTAGGAATGATTTATTAGAGTGAGAGCATGGTTTCTTGTGTACTTTGTCTTGCTTGAGCTGAATTTCACTTTTTATTTGGTTTCACCCATATATCTAATTAGGTCAGAGTCATTATCTTTTTAGGCTACTCCACTACAGAATAAATAACTCCACTACATTTCAGTGATGGACACATGCTTCAAACACTCTAGAGTGAAATACTTGAAAGTACTTAATTATTCAGGGAAGTAATTTATCCATGTTTAATTAAAATGTCAAACTGTCCCAAGTAAAATGGATCACGTTTCTGGTTTGTCTAAATTCTTTAAACATCCTGCTATTTTTAAAGGTGTAATCCTATCTTATTTACTGTTTGTATTTGCATGTACACTCAGCCTTTGTGAAAGGCCAGTCTAGGGTTTGATGAATCAGTGCTGATCAGAAACCTCAGTGCACTTGCTATTGACACTGATCAAAACCCGAGCTCCAGGTTTGAATACTCCCACAGTAAAACTTCAAAAACTGTAATTCCCGTTGTGACCTGAGCTTCCCAGCTGAGCCTACTATACAGGAATACATACAGGAAATTCCAATGTGGTGTCTCTAGGCTACTTTTCATCATCATGTTTTGGGACACCTTTTAGTCTGTTTTGACTGTAAATTTCCTTAGCTCTCCTTCTAACATGTTTAAAGGTAATCCTGAATCTCAGCCTCCTCCATGCTCACCTACCATCTCGCAAGCTGTCAAATAGTTACTCAAGTGCAAAAAAAAACGAATACAGATCTGACATAATGAAGTTATGATACACTAATAGGTTACTTATATCTATACTTACAGATATAGGAATTGTTTTCCACTTAGGCTTTGCTTGGAATTAGCTTCTTGTAACTTAGGCCTGAAATATAGCCTGAAGATAGGCCATGCTTTCCTGAAAGCTAATCTGTTTATCCACAGATACAATTCAGTATAATGCTGTTTCTCCACAACACATAGTCTACTTAAGAGCAACACTGAAGAGTTTTATTTGAAGCTGAATATTGACCATAGCATGATTACTCATGGCGATGAAAAAAGCAATGGAAATTAGCATTTAACTGAATACTCTTCATGACTAACTTGCAACACAAAAAATAGCATCTCCAAAGCTCTTTCTTCTCTCTGTTGATTTCTCTGCAAGTAGCTGAGATATAAACATTAGCAATATCTAAATATCTAAATGTCTGAAGTTAGGTAAATGAATCTCACTCAACTAAGTGGTTCTTAGGAAAGGATGCAATTCAGAGGGACTCAACAGACTTGAAAGGTAGGCCTGGGTGAACCTAATGAGGTTCAACACAGCAAAGTGCAAGTTTTTGCACTTGGGCCGGAGAAATCCCAAGCATTTATACAGACTGGAAGGAGCGGTCCTTGAGAGCAGACCTGCAGAGAAGGACCTGGGAGTCCTGATGGATGAAAAACTTAACATGAGCCAGCAGTGTGCTCTTGCAGCTCTGAAAGCAAATGGTATCCTGGTCTCCATCCAGAAGAAGGGTGGCCAGCAGGGACAGGGAGGTGATTGTCCCTCTCTACTCTGTTGTTGTGAGCCCCATCTGGAGTACTGTGTCCAGCTCTGGAGCTCCCAGTAGAAGACAGGGAGCTGTTGAAGGAGGAGGGCCACAAATATGATCAGGGGACTGGAGCTCCTCCCCTACAAAGACAGGCTGAGGGAGCTGGGCTTGTTCAGCCTGGAGAAAAGAAGGCTGCGGGGTGACCTAATTGTAACCTTTCAGTACCTACAGGAAGCCTACAAACAGGAGGGGAGTCAACTCTTTGAAGTGGTAGATAACAGCAGGATAAGGGGAAAAGGTTTTAAGTTGAGGGAGGGAAGATTTATATTGGATGTCAGGGGGAAGTTCTTTACAGGAAGAGTGGTGAGGTGCTGCAACAGGATGGCCAGAGAGGTTGTGGCTGTCCTGTTCTTAGAGGTGTTTCAAGGTCAGACTGGATGGGGCCCTAGGCAACCTGGTCTAGTATTAAATGGGGAGGATGATGGCCCTGCACGTGTCAGGGGGGTTGGAGCTTGATGATCTTTGAAGTCCCTTCCAACCCTGGACATTCTGTGATTCTGTGATTCTTTTGTCACCTCTTTTCCTCCTTGTGTGACAACTAAATAGTGAAGAAGTGTCCTAAAAAAACAAAGGCCAGATCAGGTGATGGTCTACAGAGTTTCAGCAGTCAACAGGAAAGATGAAGTTCACTTACTTGTAATAAAAACACAAGATGCTTGTAGTAATCTTTTTTTCTCATTTTTAAGAAGTCTAATCATGCAGCCTTCCATTATCCTAATATAAGCAGATTTCTTTAGTGTCAGGAGTCCTGGACACTCTGCTGTTAGTCTTGTTCTTCATAGTGTTACATCTGAAGAGATGCATTTTGTGTTACTCAGATATTAAAAACAGGCAATTGGGAAATGCACTACCTAGAGTAGTACTAGAGTAAGTGGCAGATTGGATTTCTTCATAGTTAAACACAATAAGCACTTTTTATACCAATATGAAACTATATGTAATTTCATGGATGTTTTCATAGTATTTATTGATTTATTTCAGAAGGCAGAACAAGCTTCTGATCTTATTTGAAAATTAATTAACTCATGGGGATCTCATCACAATTTATAAACATCTAAAGTGTGGGAGTTAATTTTATGGGGGCAGATTCTTTTCAGTGGGGTACAGCACCTGAATAAGGGGCAATGGGCAGAAACTGGAAGACAGAAAGTTCCACACTAACACAAGGAAGAACTTTTTTATTATGAGAGTGATAGACCACTGGAGCAGGCTGCCCGGGGAGACTGTGGAGTCTCCTTCTGTACTGATATTCAAGATCCATCTGGGCGCATTCCTATGTGACCTGTTGTAGAGCACCAGCTTTAGCAGGGGATTGGAATCAATGATGTCTACAGGTCTCTTCCAACACCTAGAATTCTGTGGTTTTGTGATTCTATGAACTGTTAAACAAACAAACAGACAAACAAACAAAACAAAACAAAACAAAACAAACAAACAAACAAACAAAAACAAAGAAGAAAAAAACACACTCTTACTTTAACTCTGCATACATAAGAACTTCCCATAAAGAAAAAGAAGGTGATGTGTTGATTAGGTACAGCAAATTTATTCCTCTACCTGAAAATTTGAAATGAGTGAACACAGCGTGAAACACAGTACTGTACAACGGAGAGCAGACGAACTCGGGATAATTTGCTGCATTGAAAATCATTTTACTTAGCAATATATACAAATATTCCACATAATCTAATTTTTTTTTTTAAATGGTCTTAATAACTCTCCTGATCTCCATGTACAGCTTGAGCAGAAACCAAAAACCAAAGTGTCTGTATTATGCTGGGGGGGACAGGATGTCAAAAGTATAGCTTCTTGCTCTTTATCTGAGCACATTATAGAGAACACCTTTTCTTCCTTAAGACTTCTGGATATATGTGTTCCATGCTTCTAAAATTAAAACCTATTTTTAAATAATTTCGGAAAACTTGAGTTGACCCTTGCTTTCATGTTCTAATGAAATGTCAAAAGTTAGCACATGTAGTTCGCTCAGCTAGAGCTGACAACTTTCTGCACCGAAGGTGTACAAAGCAGCAAATGACTAATATCAGAGCAGGAAGCCTTTCATTCCTCTATTAAAAAGAATGGGGTCAACAGGAAAAGTATTCATTTTGACCTTAGTTTAACTAGTTGTGGACTTTCATTTTTAAATATGAAGCAACCTGTTGAGCAAGAATTATGTTGTGCCTCAGTAAAGTCTTTCAATATTTTACATGTAACTTTTTGTTCTAGCATTACCCAATTCCATAACATTGATAGAGGCTTTTTTTTTCCCACTTTTGAGGAGATCTTCAGAACTTTTCAGAGTGAATAAAATGATTTGTTTTAGAATAGTGATTGAGTTGACGACATGCAAAATATACAATGCTGAAATGGAGGGGGAAAAAAAAAACAGAAGAAAAGAGGAAGGAAAAAAAAAACAGAAGAAAAGAGGAGCAAACAATGACTATATCCAGGGAGAAGTACTCATAACCTTAAGACAGGTATTTCAGACTGAATTTAGCAATGCATATTTTTTTCCTCTGGCTTATATAAAAATAGTTTCTAGAACTCATCTTTTCTCCTTTGCATAATTTGCTATCTTTATTTATGTACAGCATGAGTATGGAGTCTTATACTTAAGAGATACTGAGGTCAAAAAAAGGGCATGCTTGAGCATTTACTACCTGTCAAAACCACTTCTATTTATAAGAAAATCTAAGAATTTTGAAAAGGAGGATCCATATGTAGTCCAGCCCCGGGGTACAAAGTACTTATATATTGCTTCATACACTAGTCTTGTGTGTACTGGCTTTATGTAATTGCACCCTGAGGCTTCCACTGAAAAAATGCCTTGTAAAATACATTAAACATGACACACATACCATCTGTAAGGTACCAGGCGTGTTAGGAACATGTGGATCTATTATAAGAAAGGAAACAAACCTTCTTTGATAGTTTTCAGCATTGTTCAATGCTGGATCTTTCAGGGGAACATTCATTTGCCTAACAGTGATTGTATTAAGTAGGTCAGCTAAATAGACCTTGTGTCTCACAGCAGCATTGGTTTCTGCCCTGAAGTATTTAAAGGTCTTTGGAAACAAGATGTAATGTGAAAGAAACAAGAAAATGGGAAGAGGGGAGAAAGTTACAACAGGCAACCCAGTGGCAGCATGATTAATCATGCCATTTGAAAAGATTGATTTAATTAACTGATGAAATTGCCAATCTAAAAACTGTGGTTTATCCTTAATTCAGGATAGGTGCATGTTTATTCATATTTCCTTTCTGTTTTGAGGCCATTGCCTGGAGGGAATTGCAGTCTGCACTCATCTTCTTTAATGATAGAATCATGAAATACTGCAATTGCAGTTGGATACCCTCTACCAGTATTTTTTACATATGGGGAATTGGTGGCAATCTTCTCATAGCATACTATTATTTCTTTAGCTAGCAGAAGAGTGCAGGGATGGTAAAACAAAGGTTTAATAATAACCTCTTTTATTGCTTTGGAGTGACATCTTGAAAAGTAAATTCTGAGCAGCTATTCTTATGAGAATGAGAGAAAGGGGACAACCTTCTGAAAATGTGCCACGTGTCACACTGGGAAGAAGAGGGATGGATATGTAAGTCTATGCATAGTGTTCAAATAATGATATGCACATTATCTCAGCGTGTGAAGGTTGCAGTAGGTCTATTTTTCATATTCCAGTGTGAATTTAATTTTCATCAGGAAAAATAGTTTTCATGCTTTGTTTACAATATCTTTGAACAACATTCCTGCGGTTACAAAACAAATCTGGCACCTGCTCATCCTCCAAAAAGAGTTTCACTTCTATTGCTGTTTCAATGGTCTTATTAGGAACAGATTTCAAATGTATTTTTTCTTAATTTACAGAGTACGTCATCCTCTGCATAAGAAATCATTTGAAGTGAGATATTTGTGTTAGGTATTACATCGTGAAAAAAAATGATTTTCAAAAAGCTCATCGAAAATCAAGTCTGCTTTTGGGATTGCATTTTGTCCAATGCTCTGGCATGCCAATGAGCTTTCTGGAGTTCAAGAAGTGTCTGGACACCACACTCGGATGTACGGTTTAATTTCTGAATTGCCATCTGTGGAACCAGATTTCCAACTCAGGATTTATTCTACGATTCTATGATTTTATAATTCTGTGATTGACGGCTTTTCTGTGACAATCCACCAAAATCTCTTCATCATTTCATATCCTCTGGTCAGGTTTCCTCAAATCCTGACTGCCTCTAGCAATACCTTGATTGAAAAGTACAGCTTTAAGCCAAAAAGAGCTAGAGCAGCACGGCTGGCTCAGAAGAGATCCTGTCTGGGTAAACTATTCAGAAGGGCTTTTAGGGAGAATGGAAGTTCTTGTCTAAGCAGACTACTTGAAGTCTTACTTGACTCGAGTACCAAGTCCCAGTCCTGGATGAAATCTGTTAAAAGCTTTTCCCCACATATGGTTTCCCCACATAAGATTAATGATGGGCATACTTTTGGGGGCTGAACCCCCAGAGTTTTACTTACATTTGTTTTTATAATAGTTTGTGTTTTTATATCAGTTTCTTTGTTTACAAAATGTGTCTCAGTCCTTTTCTTTCACCAGTGCTACTTGCCATCATATAGCACTTTTTTCTTCCTGGTAATTACAGAAAGCACCTTTGGTGTCATGGCAACCTGTTCCTTTAAGATTTGCTGGAGATAACTTGAACTGGCTTGAAATAGCATCAGATCAAAGTTTCAAAACTAAAAATCTGGAAGCTTAACTATTGCTTACAAATCACAACTTCATCAAGGTAGAAGATGCTACAGAAGCAGTGCTATTTTTTTTTCCTTTGCTTTCTTTCCCTAAAGCCTTCTTTTTCCAGGTCAGCGGTAAATATTCTTAGCATCAATATTGAAAAGTTGTTTCCATGCAATCTTTTAAAGTCTCAGTTATGCTTTGAAATGCATACCTGAAAAAGTGGCAAAGAATCAGAAAACTTCCCTTTTCATCCCTGCCTAAATATACAGAGTGGAAGAAAATAACAAGTAGTTATTTCCAAATCATTTTTATTTTATTCAGAGGGGATATGCTCCTAGGAACATTATCTGTGACAGCTTTTTATCCTGCACAATGACCTCTTCCATTTACTACTGTAGTCTTTTCCTCTGTTTCCTGCATTTATATTTTTGTATCCCTTATTTCCCCTTTACTATCATTATGCCATAAAGAAAGATTAAATTTGATGGCAATGGTTTGAGGCAGAACACCATAGTGTTGGATTAATTAGACAGTTAAATTTAGTGAGAAGAGTCCCTCACTAAAAATCTTCACAGGCACTTCATATTCTGGTTCTCCATGAACATGGGAATTAAAGTTAAGAAGATGAGGAAGTCAGATGCAAGTCTGGAGTTTGAATTATGAAGAGGATTTTACAGAGTAGGATGACTAATAGGATTTATATTTGCTTAGCAAAGATGTCTCCAGAATGAAATGGTGTTGCATAAGAATGAAAGGAACTGCTACGTTAGGTGTGTTTAAATGCTTTTGAACAACTAATCAGCAAAGACTTTGAGCATGCATGAAATGAAGCTCACTCTTTTCATCTAATACTTACTACAGAATTTGAAGGAGAGAGTTAATAAAACTGCCATAGACCAGTTTGATTTTTTTCTCAAAATATTATGACTGCAAAGAATTTCCAGACACCTCAGTTTGCCCTTTCAGGGAATTATTGTGTTTGGATCCTGTAAAAATTAGAATTTCCAAATAAAAATGAGAAGGCAGATATGTTTTTGCAGATTATTTCAGTAATGTCTGAAAGGGTATCTTCGGTGTCTTTGGTCAGAAGGTCCCTGAAGATGTGCTGCATTGTCGACCCATTGTTGTGTTCCATTTACCTCCTTGGAGCATCAGTCCATCCCAGTGCCTTCCTGGTTTGCTAATATTTTACTCCCCACTGTCTCTCTTACCCTACACTTTTTCCACTGCATATCCCTTCCTTGTCCATTTTTGCTGTAATGTTTTGCCTTTTCTTGCCTGGCCTGCTGGAGACCTCGTGTAAATTGATCAGCTGCCCCAGGCTTGGGGAAACAGCTTAAGGTACAGTGTAAAGACATATTTTAGACATATATTAATTAAGCATGTATAAATTAGCCATTCATCATTTTTAATTTCTAACCACTAAAGAGAAAGAGACATCCATAGAGTATAAATTGTCTCATTTAAAACTGTCTAAATGGACACACTGAACTGCCTTGATCATATTCATAGAATCATAGAATTATAGAATGGCCAGGGTTGAAAAGGACCACAATGATCATCGAGTTTCAATCCCCCTGCTATGTGCACGGTTGCCAACCACTAGATCCAGGGACAGGGCATCCACAACCTCCTTGGGCAACCTGTTCCAGTGCATCACCACCCTCTGTGTGAAAAACTTCCTCCTAGTATCTAACCTAAACCTCCCCTGTCTCAGTTTAAGGCCATTCCCCCTTGTCCTATCAAAATCCACTCTCATAAACAGCCACTCCCCCTCCTGTTTATATGTGTCCTTCAAGTACTGGAAGGCCACAATGAGATCTCCTCAGAGCCTTCTCTTCTCCAAGCTAAACAAGCCCAGTTCCCTCAACCCTTCCTCATAGGAGAGGTGCTCCATCCCTCTGATCATCTCAGTGCCCTCCTCTGGACCCGCTCCAAGAGCTCCACGTCCTTCCTGTACTGGGGACCCCAGCCCTGGATGCAGTACTGCAGGTGGGGCCTCACAAAAACCAAGTAGAGGGGGACAAGCACCTCCCTCTCCCTGCTGGCCACCCCTTTTTTAATGCAGCCCAGAACACAGTTGGCCTTCCAGGCTGCAAGCGCACACTGCTGGCTCATGTCCAGCTTTTCGTCCACCAGGACGCTCAGGTCCTTCTCTGGAAGGGCTGCTCTCAAGGAGATCTTCACCCAGTTTATGTAAATACCGGGATTGCTCTGACCCAAGTGCAGCACCCTGCCCTTGGCCTTATTGAACCTCAGTAGGTTTTCATGGGTCCACTTCTCCATCCTGTTCAGATCCCTCTGGATAGCTTCCCTTCCTTCCAATGTATCGACTGCACCGCTCAGCTTGGTGTCGTGTGCAGCCTTGCTGAGGGTGCACTCGATGCCATTGTCTGTGTCATTTATGAGGATGCTGAAGAGCACCGGTCTCAAGACCGACCCCTGAGGGACACTGCTTGTGACTGGCCTCCACCCTGACACAGAACCATTGATCACAACCCTTTGGCTGCATCCAGCCCCCAATCCCTATTCCATCAACTTCCTCATCCATGTTCCTGTCTTACCTATGGACCAGAGAGGAATACAGAAGTAGCAGTGATAATGCACTGGTTTTGGGGTAGCTTTTCCATAATGTTCAAACTAATCTCAGAACTTCTGTGTCAAAGCTCACAAGCAACCTTGGACACTTCAGACCATTTGCTTTGGTTTTCTTTATTCATCTATCACCACTCCTGGGTGAAAAAAAATGAGTGAGGAAAACATTCCAGTATATGTTCTTAGGAAAAAAAAAGAAAAAAAAAACAGCCAAAAACTCACAGCATTATTCCTTATTGCTCAATTCCTCACTGCAAACTTGTAAGTTGCTTGAAGCTATGATGTAATAAGAGGCATCTCCAATATCTCATTATGTTTCTATAGGTCAAATCAGTTGAATGTGCAGAAGGAGATGAAAAAAATCTGAATATATTTTGACAATTCGAATTTCAGTTAAAAATATTTTCATACAGCTTGGTAACTAGCCCTGGAGTCAATTTGTTTGCAATTAAATTTCTAATGTTGCAAACTGAGTCTATCACAGCAAATAATTTAAGGACACTGAAGTTGACCTTCTCTGTTTAATCACAGATAATTACTTTGTTAGATGCTTACTTTGGCAAATGTGTCTGAGGAGAAATTGGTAGCTGTTATCTTGATAACACTTTCAAACACCACAATGATTCCTACTCTTATTCATGTATGGCTTTCCTTGATTGCTATTTTGTGTCTTAGCCTTTTTTAATTAAAGCCTATTTCTGTCATTGAGCATCAGTGATAAACAGCTGAAAAGAATAGATGGATGCCACTTGAAATATTTTCTGCTAGATTCCTCACCTAAACTGATCATGCTTTCTCTTGTCAGTAGAGACATCATCTACAGAAACAAAATCATCACAAAGCATTGCTGACATGAGATGTCAAGTATCAAGCTGTGTGTTTACTTTTTTATTAATGATCTGCAAATCAATATAAAATTACTCTTGATGAAATCTGTAGGTTATAGGAATTTTCAGGGTGGTAAGCATTGAAGAAACCAGGAAACCATGTCACATAAAACTGGAATCACTTTTTATGTTAGAATATTTTACACAATAAGTATTTTATCTAAATGCATACGTTCATTAGAAAAGATAGATTATAGCTCATACCATTGGTACAGACGTTGTATATTAAATTGAAAGAACTAAGAAAGATCCAGGGCTTATGGCTGGGTCTACATTAGCAAGTGGGGTGAAATAAAAGAGGACCTGTGAATCAACATAACTGGGGATCTGGAGGATCTGACACCGACACTTCACTTATTCAATGTGTTTATTGTTTTTGTTTCCCTTCAAACCATCTTAAACTTTGTTTCAAAGACTGAGTGTTTATTTATACCTAAAAAGCATAAGCTGTTCACCTAGAATTCCTTCTTGTTACTTCCTACTGCTTCCATCTTCCAGTTTGGTTTCATTAGAAAGGAATCCCATTCATGCACTCCATGGCCACACTTTGATGCAAGTAAGTGGGGAAAAAGTAGTGTATGTCAAAAGTACATACCTGATCTGAATTAAGACACTAAAATAAGAAAAAAAGAACCTGATCTGAATTAAGACACTAAAATAAGAATAAAAGAAAAAAAAAAGAAAAAAAAAGGAAACAAACGAATAAAATAAAGGAACAAAAAAGAAAACAAGGAACTTGTAACTAAGTGAATAATGAGTAGAGAGTAGAAATATGTACTGTATTTTTAGGTCCCAAACTGAAATACTCTATTTAATGCTGGTATACACATAAAACAGAAGATACTTAAGAAAATGAATAAATGAAAACAAAAGAAGTAGCTCTTGTCATCAGAGCTTAAGCTGGGAAAGTTTTGAATGTAACAATTGCAATTAACCTAATTACCAAGAATAACTAACTTCAGTGAAAAAATACTGGATGTTAAATAATAAGTTACTGTAGTCAAGAGCTGATATTGCTGCAGCTAGTGCCTAAAAGTTGAAGGTAAATGAATTTATATTTTACATTAGAAATACTTCTCAAACAATAATTAAGCAGTGAAAAAGTTAATATATTACAGTGGTGGAGAATCTTTTAATAGCTTCCAAATAGGAGATACTATACTTTCCTATCAGACATTATTTTATCAGCTTTGAGTTTTGGGGCTCATTATGAGACCAAATGAGTTAACTTTCATAATGTGATATACATAACATCAGACTAGCTGATGTGATGGTCCACACTCTAAGGACTCTCTGCATTTTATATTTCTCAATACATTTATTTTATTTCCTTGAATAATCTTACTATCACAGTTTTATGAGTGATCTGAATATGAAATTCTTTACATTTTATACTGTTCTATCTAAATGAGCTTAAAGCTGTTGAGCTCTTAGATACTTCATATATTTTCATATTTATTTTTGCATGCCTTGTCTGCTAAGCAAGTTGCAGCTCTGTGTAACAAGATAGAAGTATTTCTTCTTATTCACAACTTAACAAAAATATGGAGACAAAAACTCCTAGTGACTGAAAAGTCCAAATAATCAGAGAAATGTGTTAACTTCTGTCTTGTTTCTGAATCACATTATATAATTTTAGAAAAATAACTTTGTAACTAAAAATATTTTTTACAACCTTATTTATTCAGATTCTGCAGATTTCCAGCATTATTTTCAAGCTTTTTATTCTGCTTTTTATTGAATTTCCACAGTTTACATTTACCATTATATCTTTTTCTTCATAATACTTTGTTGAGGCTGGTGAAACTTGAATATTGTCATTCTACTATTTGTCTAGGCAAAATACTAAAATGAATCAGACAGTTTAAAATGAGATAGCTCTTATTAAACATGAAGAGAAATGGATAGTTACGAAATGCACTTTGAAGTAGAGGAGAATCAGGTCTTGAATTTGTTAGCATTTTAATAGAGTTGAGAAACCTCTGGTATTCATAAAGTCCAGACAGTGTCTTTGTTGATTGAGTGAATAGTTCAAAACCATTTAAAACTTGCTTTCCCTCAGGACAGAAAAAGGCCCAACCAAAGGGATTCGAGTAAGGGTGAAGATATCAAAAGAGGACAGCTTAAGAGACTTTGAACAAAAAGCAAAGCATTTATTTTCCATCAAAGTATTATTATTATAATTTTAAACGTACTATTCAGTGTTTTCCATTTAGGATTCTGTAAGATCTTCATCAGGTAATTGCAATTTTTTATGTGTGTGATGTTGAACATATTTGGTCCAAGTGAAAAAAAAAGAAAAAATGAAACTTAAAAATGAAAATTCTGGAACCATGTACTGAATGAAATTCCATGCTTTACTGCGTATTTACTCTTCAGTGTTTTGTTAGGAGATGACATAAGATGTGATTTGGTGCTTTACTGTTTGTTTCCTCTTCACAAATGCTCTCCACAGAAGTCCTGGCTCATCTGGTTCATTTTGTAATTTTCTAATTGGGTGGATGAAAATTAAGAAAAAATCAATAGATGTCCAAATGTATCCATATTTAATTAGCCTGATGTAAAATAAATTACAAATATCTCTCCAATAGGGTTTGTAATTGTTGATCTTTTTATAGTACTAATGGAATATTAAATACTGTCTGTTTTAATGTACTAGATGTCCATTTTTTTTCTGTTCTCATTTCTGAGATAGTTCTCTAATATATACTGATTATTTTGCCTTATAATTTGGTCCATTTATGAGCAGATTTTCTAGAACACATTCTGCCTTCAGAAAAATATGGTGATTTTTTTCTAAGCTGAACCAAAATTGATTCTTAAGAACTCAACTATCTGAATAAAACAAACAAATGGATAAAAAGACAAATTATTGTGTCTTCCATCTTATTGTTTGTTAGGATCTTGGCTTCTTTTGACACCAGACAGCGCCTCTTTCAGCTTAGGACTCTCAGCACATATTCACTCCTTGAAGCAGGCATCTAAAGCCTTGTTTTGTTTTGATAAGACTTACAAATGGGCAACAACAGGGTTTAGTTTTAAAAATGCTTATGTAGCCAAAGCAACTACGTTCTTTTTCTACAAAAGCTGATTTGTTAAAGAAGTCACAGAATCACAGAACTGTATGGGTTGGAAGGGACATCATCTAGTCCAATCACTGAGCATGATAGAAACCTGAGTTCTCCTCTCTGCTTGGGGGAATTCAACATCATACCAGCTGCAACAGTGCCTTGAGTATCAAGCTAAGAGAAAATCAACAGGAGCACGAGTGCCAAAGGCACATACTTCTACATCACACCTGCATGCTCCTAGCTCTTTTCTCATTTTGCCTCCTTCAGTATTCACTGGAAAGAACTGAGACCGCATCTCTGTCCCAGGGTAATTGCTAGCCTGGCAGTACTTCATACTTAACAGAGCTAAAAACATGCTCTGCTACAAAAATTTTTGCTTAGATTTATTAATCATAATTATGTACTATTTAAGTAAATGCAATAAGGATTTTATACTTCGGAAAATACACTAATGTAAGAGATATCTATCAAAAGTAACATTTACAAGAACAGGTTTTTTTTTTGTGTGTAAATTGAACAGAGATCATTTTGTTACAGATTGTATGAGAGCTGCTCCAAAAGTAATGCCTACAGTTTTATAATGTTGGCCCACAACATCAGAGGCAGATGTTGGTGGCATGGCAGTCGAGATTGAATCTTCCCACAAATAATCCTTCACATTTTGTTTTCACGAAACAGAAGCAGTACTGAGCAGGTAAAGTGATGTGCACTGCTGTTGGGATAGGAAAGGGGTGATCTTCTGGATTTCCTGAAACCCAGGCAAACCACCAACTCTGACCAATTCATCACGGCACTGACTGAGCTGAAGGCTCAAACTTCCTGACTCACGTGAGAGAGGAAGGCAGCCTTTTTCTTGCAGCACTAACACCAGGCCCAGTACCAGCTGGAAGACCACGAAGCACACGGTATATCTTGGCAGGACTGTCCTGCCACAGCCACTGCGTAGCCTGAGTGTGGCACCTTCTGACTTCCATCTGCTCAGGCTGTTGAAAGATGGACTGCATGAGCAACATTTTCCTAGCAATGATACTTGTCACAGCTGCTGTGAAACAGTGGTCATCTATGTTGGTGCAGCTTTTTACATGCCTGGCTTGCAGGCTCTTATTCATCACTACCAAAAATGCACAGCTGATGTTGGTGACTGTGTAAGCAGTGCTTTGTAGCTGAGAATTTGCACTATCAAATAGTGTTATCAAGCTGTTCATATTTGCTGTAGTTTCTATGAAAATAAATCAGAGACACTTCTTTTGGTAAGACCTAAGAACAAGAAAAATTTAAAAGAAAATATTTTAGCAAGGCATGGCCTGATGTCATCTCAGGGAATTGAAATGAACACTGCTCTTAACCACCTGGATGAGTAAATAAGGAGAAAAGGTCACCCACATCCACCCAGATGAGAAAGTCTCCAATAATATCCTTTATTCTAAGAGGAGGAACTAAGACTGTGCTGGACAGTGGAGTGTGGGGAAAGTAGATATGAGAACTCTAAGGAGAGCCTAAAGCAGCTTAGGAACCCTCCTAACTGAGACTTAAATCTAATTTAAGCTATGCCTTAATTCCTTAGCCCAAAGGAATTTGCTCAGGATGAAGCAGTTCAAAGTTTTATGGTTCATAACCTCCTTGTCTGAGTAAAAAGACTACAGTATGTGCTTTAGGTAAGCTCATTTCTTTGTGTGCGATCAAGATTAAGTGTTCCTTGCTTGCCCACGGATGCAAGAAATATGCTATGGATAGCATCACTGTTTCAAGCCAGTGGCCAGCAGAAACTTCTGGTATCTATTGGAAGGCGTTGTAGGCAGCAAGGAACCCGGGAGCTATACACTGAAGATTGGTGTCATGAATAGATTCTGTAAATTTATGTGCAGGAATGGCTGGGTGAAGTGTTACGATTTCTCCTTTGCCACAGTCAGACTGGTTAATCAAAGTGATCCTTTCTGCTCCACTAAGTATTCAGCCTTTTAGCTGCCTTTACAAGGAAAAATGTCAAGAATTTATTTTCCACCTGATTTCCCAGATGAAAAATAAAGCAGTTTATTGACATTTTTTAATATTTGCAAATAGATAATGTGTTATAAAAATTGATGAGGCTATGAAGGACTTATTCCACATATTAAACAATTCATACAAATGGTCAAGGATTAAAAAATGGAGAAGAAAATTTTTCTTAAATTACATGGTAAGTAGGAAACGGTAAAGAAAGTTTAAGTATTTTTATTTAACTCTTTGAGAGCGCACTGAATTATTTATTAAAAATAATAAGAAAAGCAAAAGCAAAAGCAAATTCAATGCAGTTTTCAGAACACACCACTGGAATTTGTACTGCATTTGTACAAAACATATGGTTCTGTTCTATCAGATTCTCCAAGGAAAGTGGGGAAAGGACATTGGTACAGAAGGTAAGTACCAGCCTTGGTCAATGCAATTGTCACTTCATGCTTTAATTCACGTGGTGGAGAACATTCACGGCACTTGACACGTTCCTCCCCTTGCTGTTTGTTCAACCACTTTGCAAGTGAATTCACTACCCAAAACTGAAAATCTAGATAGAGACTGATGATGTCCCATTTTAGAATCAGACTTTTTCAATGACTATCTCCAGATGCCAGTCAAACAAAAACAATGCATGTCATTCTGACACCTAGAAAATCAGTATCTTAACTACTCTGGGTCTGCTGTTAGCAGGCTCCGAGAGATGCAATAAACTTGAATCTGTTCTGTCAAGGCAGAAATAACCTGTGGCTGGGAAGTTAACCTGTGGTTATTAGAAACTCTGGCTTTCATGTTGGAAGTGCTTTTTGGGGATCAGATTTTCATATCTTCTCTTTTTCATTTTGTGGAGAAAAAATATGAAATAGTAATCCCATAACATGTATCAGACAAATAGGTACTGTCAGAGGAAAAACATCCAATTTTGAAAAGCTTGCTAACTTTGAGGATTTAAATAACCTCTGTTGATTGACCATGCAGTAATCCCTGGAAAACTATTTTCTGTAATTTTTGTGTCTTTTAAGCATACATTTTGCACACTATTCTGATTGTGCTAAAAATGCATACACAATTCAGTGTGTATGTTTCTCTGCAGTTCCTCAGACTGTTTTCCCTTGGTGCCTTCAGTCTGTCAATTTTGAGTTCTCTCCCAGTATATTTTCAATAATCTCTCCTTCTGTGTTTTAATACACGTATCCATTGCTGGCAATTAATACAGAATGTTGCTATGACAATTTCAGAGTGAGTCTATTATATGATGCAATGATTCAGTAATGTAACAGCAGAATGTCAATTTAAAATCCATTCTTGTTTCCCAATCTCTTTTTATCAACATAAAAAATAACCTGCCCCCAATATGAAGTCACTTGAAAAAATTTTAATAGATTTTCTTCATTACAAACAATTAAGAAAATTATTTTTAACTGGTACTTTTATAATGACCATGATTTATTTTTAAGGGCAAAGCCTAGGAGAGAAGAAAAATGTTCTGATATTTTTAAAGCAAGCCTAGGAGAGAAGAAAAATGTTCTGATATTTTTAAAGCAGAGGCTTCCAAGTTTGTAAGTATCATCAAAACTTAAATCCAACTTATTGACAGAAAGTTACGTTTTGAACATTAACAGGATCAGAGAGGTGGATTTAGTTGGAATTGTTTTGTCAGAAATCAAAAGGCTGCATTAAGCTATTATATCCTCAGGTACTTTTCAAGAGAAATTCATTAGGAAGAAATATATTAATTGATGAATTGTAGTGGTTAATTCAGACTGCAAGTAAGTAGAGAAATGACCCAGCATTGCTTCTAGAGTGAATTATGTCTACTGTAGATTAAAATTAAAAAGTCATATTAAAAAGGGGCCTCATTCGAAATGGAGTAGAGGTTTATAAACATCAGAACTGACCTGCTGTCAGTTTATTCAATTTTGTATGAAAAACATTTAGATAAAAGTCGCTTCAGAATGACCTGGTCCTTTCTGTTGAGCTACAGGTATGAATATCTTTCTCCATCACAATTTTCTTGGCTGTCTTTAACTTCTCATGTTTGGAGGCAAATTCAGAATACAGCTCCTGCAAATTTATAAAATTTGATCTATAAAACAGCAAAACTAAAATGATCTCTGCATTAATTGCCCAACTAGACTCAGTGACACAGTATATCTGTGCATACTCCCCCTAGCATATGTTCAGCACATGTCTCAGCCATGTCCTTTCATCACATTTTCAGGATCAGATGTAATTTCTCTTTCTCTTTGAATGTATGTGTGAATGTGAGGTTAAAAGCATTGTTCCACAGGTGTTGTTTTATTTATTTATTTTCTAATAAACAACATAATTCAGATTTAAAGGCCCTCACTTGAAAAGGAGAATGCAACACTTTCCTACAGACAGGAGCATTGCTATGACTGAGGAATGAGCAGCCCCACAGCCACAGGAACTAGGATCCCACCTTGAATAAAGGTATTTTTCCATTTTGTAATGTGTTACTCCAGTCTAGATCTTGATCAAATGTCAGTTAAGAACTATGGCTGTATCTGGATTGTCATTCAGTAACAACTTCTCATTCTTTAAAATGCTTAAATAGCCCTGGATTCCCCTCCATAGTGATGACTTGTCTGGTTGAGAGGTATAGAGATGCTGAACTTTATGGTGTGTGGTTATTTTTGGTCCAAGACAGACTTTATCAGTATCAGAGTTTCACTTTGCAAAGTACAGACTTAATGAGAACTTTATTTTTTAATGTAAAATAACTAATGATGTTATTACTAATTGAACAGAAATACCTGCATATGTGATATTGATTCAGAAGAGTGATGCATCAAAGCAGAGTGAACCCATCTTGAAAAGTATTCCAGGACAGAATGTCAGTAACTGCTATGGGTGTTTTTATTTTTTTTTTTTTTTTTTTTTGGATTTCTCCAATTTTCTCAAATAATTAATCATGAATATTTAAGAAACATTTGGAAGGCACCATAGGAACTGCTTTGAGAAGAACAATAAAATCAGAAATATTGCACACACTTTCTAAAATGCTCTGTATTTTCCCCAACATTCTTCATGTAGCTGACCACGTACATTCTTGCTGTGAACTTTTAATCCACTGGTTAATGAACTTTTAATCCACTGAGTGATAAAGGAGCATTTCACTTTCTCCCTTGTAAATGAAAATGTAATGCAGAGCGTGTATCCTTGTAAAATAACGTTTCTCCTCCATTCTCTCCTGTGTTTTACTTCTTGTCCATGATGCCCTGAGATCTCATCACATACAGGTTCTCTCTTGGATTAAGTTTGCACTTCAGTATAAAGCAGCTTCTCTCTAAAGCAATATGATTTATACACGGACAGATCACTCCAGTGACTGTTGGCAATTGTCATCATGGACATGGTTTGGCTTTCTTTATCCTCTACAGTCCTCTAGTATTATCCCTAGTAACTTTTTCCTCAGACATCTCATGCCCATGTCCAATTCATGCCACACAGATCCTGAGAATCACACTGTACAGAAAGCATTTCAAATACTTTGAAGCAAAAATATTCAAACGCAAAATTTGGCATAGAAGTACCAAGGTCAAAGGCTGCAGACCACATGCTGTCATGCTGTCTGGCCAAGCTATTTTAGAGAAGATCCATTCATTGCAGTGTAGGCAAGAGCAATTCTGCACTGCCTGAGCTGTTGTCCTAGGATAGATGGCTGTATCTTCACGAAGAAGTATCTTGATATCAAGAGTGCAGTTTGCAGCTGACATCATTTTTGTACAACAGTGTCTGTTCTGTAGCCCTAAATCCACTTGGACCAGATAAGCATTCCCGTTCCTAAATTCCTTTAATCCCCTTTGCCTTAATCTCCTTAATCCCTTATGCCTGAATTCCCACTAACGCAACAACCTGGCACCTGATGGCTACTTTCACTCTATAAGCAGTGCTAAATACATACTCTCCAGCTTGCCAACTGCTGGTAAAAGTCAAGGGGTAATGTGAATATTGCTCCTGATTTTGCATCCAATGAGTCAGTCGGGAAGGAAGTGAGAGATTTCTGCTATCAGAGTGAAAGCAGGCATAAGCACAGCCCTGCAGATCAGACAGCATTCTGGCGACACAAGGGGCTCTAGGATGTTTACTGTAAGAGGAATAAAGTGTCTGGAGAGCAGGACTCCCCTTCCACATCTCCATCCATGCTTACTTGTGCAGTCTTTTACAAATGTCCTTTGGCTTCGCTGTGCCACAACTTTCAGCAGAGGGAATATTTTCAATTTGCATTGTCTAAGGTCATTTCTAGTGAAGGTTAATGGGTTTTCTGTGACTCAGTTTGTGCACTGTATGACCGCACTTTCTCCTATTTTTCAGGAAATTGTTCTCTGCCAGAAGACACATTTATCGAGAGAGATGGGGAAAACAACTGCACTTAAAAGCTTCGTTATCTGCCATAATACCAGTCTCATGCAACATGTGCTCTTGTATCTTTTCATTTTGCACATGGTCCATCATCCTCTCTTAGGTGATGTAAGGCACATGCATGAGCATTAGTAGTGGATGAGTGCTCTACCCTCAAGGGATAACTTAGATATTAAAAATGTTTTATTATTTGGAGTTTTATTTTACCACATAAAGATGCCCAGATGGGGAAAAAAAGCCTTGCAGAGAAGGACTTGGGTGTACTGATAGATTCACTGAACAAGAGGCAGAAGTGTGCCCTTATTGCAGAAAAGGACAACAGCCTCCTGAGTTGCATTAAAAAAGAGATTTGCTAGTATATCATCCTACCCCTCTACTCAGCACTGGAGAGATCATACTTGTAGCACTGTTCTTGACTCCAAATTACATGAGAGATATGGAATATGGGAGCAAGTCAAGAGAACAGCCATGGAGATGATAATGGGACAGTGGCAGCTATCCTATCAGGAAAGGCTGACAGAGCTGGGACTGTTTAGCTTGGGCAAGAGAAATTTAGGGGGGAGTTATACCAACGAAAATAAATACCTGAAGGTGGTGATCAGTGAGAGGACTCAAGGAAAATGGCATCAATCTATATCAGGGAAGTACTAGAAAAAGTTTATTTACTAAGAAGGTGATTGGGCTCTGGAACAGGCTCCTAACTTGACATAGCTCCAAGCCTCTCAGAGTTCAAGGAGTGTTTGAATTATGCTCTTAGAGATATGGTTTGAATTCTGCGTGGTCCTGTGTGGAGTCAGGAGTAGGACTCCGTGATCATTGTGGAACCCTTTCATCTCAGGATTCTACTATGATAATACCTGTCTTCAGTATGTGATCTCAGCATATCTTTAAAAAAATAGAACTGATAATACATTCTGGTACTCATTATATTGAATAGGCAGAACAGTTTTAATCCTGATGCCTGTGACAGAAAAGTGAAGCTCAAAAAAGAATGATCCTTGTGGAACGATCCTGATTCTTTGACTATGCAGGTGACTGAACACTGGCACAGGTTGCCCAAAGAATATATGTAGTTTGCCTACTTAGAGATATTCAAAAGTTGGCTGAACATGGTCCTGGGCAACCTTTACTAGGTGTCCCTGATCAAGAAGGTGGGTTGAAACAGATAATCACCAGATAATCTTCAGAGGTCCCTGCCAACCTCAACCACTCAAATGTTCTGTGGAATTCAAGTATCTGAGGCTATGAAATCCAGTCTCATATAAATGAGGCTTCAGAAGTTCCCTATGGTAAGAAAACTTGGATTTCGGTTGTAGTCCTTCCCTTTGTATTTTTAGTGATGGTGAGCTTAAGTGTTTATCACGTTGTGACACTCTCCTGGTTACTTATGAGTAGAAGTTTCTTCTTTCATCCAGGCAAAATAGTGCCATTGTATGATGGGGCACTACTGCATGGTGTCTTCTGCTGAGAAATTCCTAGTGTTTGAGACTATCCCTGAGCCCAGTCTGGTGTATAAGTATATATATCGTATTACTGCCAGAACAGACACATGTTCTTTACTACTCTGTTTTTCTCTGCTGAGTAAGAAACCACATAATCTGACCACAGTGATAACTAAAAGTATTTTGAAATGAATTTCTTCTCATGTAGCAAAGTCCACGCTTCCCATTCAGCATGAAATGAATCTCGTTATGATGTTTCAAAATAAAGAATATATTTTCCTTGCAGTCCGCTCCTTGTCTGTTAACTTCAAAGCAAATTATGTAAGCACTAAACACCCTGAAAATAATTCAGCTATATAACATCATTTTATAGCATGACTCAGCATAGCTGCAGCCCCGTGCATAAAGAATACTGGAGCTCTAAAGGCTTTCTGCAGCCATAGGGCTTATTTCTTCTGGCTCTCAAGAAAATCCACTCTTGATTAAATCTAGAATAAAAGAATCATAGAATGGTTTGGGTTGGAAAGGACCTCTAAGATCATCTAGTTCCATCCCAACCCCGCCATAGGCAGGGACAACTCCCTCTAGATCAGGTTGCTCACAGCCCCATCCAGCCTGGCCTTGAATGCTTCCAGGGAGGGGGCACCCACAGCCTGTCTGGGCAAGCTGTTACAGTGTCTCACCACCCTCACAGTAAAGAATTTCTTCCTAATACCTAGCCTTAATCTACCCTCTTCCATTTTGAGGGCATTTCCCCTTGTCTACCCATCCTTATAAAAAATCCCTCCGCAGCTTTCCTGTAGGCCCACTTTAGGTACTGGAAGGCTGCTACAAGGTCTCCCCAGTGCCTTTTCTTCTGCAGACTGAATAGCCCCCACTGGAGAGTCTACTGGACTCTCTTACTGCTTTACTTATATTATAAATGAATATGGTTAGAGGAATTTGGGTGATTTAATCTATAAGTGGGTTTGATTTAGAATCTGAAAAACAGGCTGTTTAAAATTTGTATGCTGGGAGAGTACAGGAAAAAGCCATTGTTCTGCCCGGAACACATCTGAGTAATCTGTTACCATATGCTGGCCCAAACTAGCTGCCTTTTGAGATCTGAAGAAGAAAAGGTTGTAATAGTTATGTTTGTTTTCTTTCTTTTCTTTCTTTTCTTTTTTTTTTTTTTTGTTACTGAATTTTATCTTGAATCTGTTCAAACAGTTTGGCTTCAGAACCATTTTAATGATGTACAAAAAGACTAATTAGCACGTAAAATGATATCTCAGTTACTCTTTACATTTCCGGGATTTTCTCTGAGAATATGTTTGAGTAATTAGGATGTGGATGCCAAATGGTGGGAAGGAAACTCATTCCCAAGATAATTGACATATGTCTCATTTTCTCTAATCTACTTTTCTGTGCAGTGATGAGAAAGATCAACTTTTTCTTTTACTCCTTCTCATGCAGTAACGGTTTTCCTCTTGGTTGCTCATGCATGCATTGGATGCACCTCTGCAGTGTGACTTCTTTGTCAGGAAAACAAGATAATAAGACTAATTTGAGACAATAGCCAGCTACTCTATGGATCTTGGAGTCAAATTTGTATTCGAAAAATGTTATCTTTTAAAGTGCAACAAAATGAAATGGTATTACATTTATAATTAGTTTTCGAGTAGTTTGGAAAGTTATTATGACAGAGTGCTTCATTAAAGCCAGTACATTAATTCTCAAACTGTATATTAGAAAAAATTACCTGCACGGTAACATGGAGAATAAAACCTAAGGAAGATGTAGAGAATCTGCAAAATCAGAAGTGATTTTAAATTTGATTTTCTAAAATATGTGCATTAAAATGAAGATTTTATTTTGGGAGGGTGTTTTTATTTGTTCTTCAAAAGTGGTGAAGAAATCTACTTAATAATTTTAGTTTTTGAAGTAAAGTTATTCAGAAAATAGCATAAAAATCTAGTTGTGTATATAGAAAACATTGTAATTTCTATGATAATTTGTAATGATCTGTAAGTCTGCTAGAACACAGACTAAAGATTTGCCAAAATCCATGATCCTAAGTTTCAGCACATGGTCACTTTCTTTCAGCCTTTCTTCTCTATTAAAACAAGTTCTTAGTTTTGTTTCAAACACTTCTACATTTTCTAACGATAATGCAGTCTGTAAACTGTATTATATAATTCAGACAATTCACTTAGTTATTAAATTTGACTTATAAGAAAAATGTTCCAGTCTCTTCTCAATTTTAGCATCCTGATATCTGAAAATATCTGAAAATCATCCCAAAACTGAAGCACAGTGAGATCAAAATGGACTGTGATTACAATTGCTTTTGATAAATTTCCTTGATTTGCCTATTGAACATGGTAGAAGAGTTGGCGTTTATCTATAATCTCACAACGACCTGAGAAGTGTTTCCACTGTATGCATCTTCATAGACAATTTGTATTGTGTACACTCCTGAAGTTCAATTTGACAATGTTGCCTGCCTCCAATAGCGAAATGAATTCGATGAATATGATGTGAAGTTATGGCTACTGCCAATTATGCACACCAGCTTACTCTAGATGTGAGCTCAGGAATAGATGCAACTAAAATCTTGCCTGTAATTGCTTTATTGTATCACTCCCCACCCCCACACAGGACTCAAACAAAATACTTCAATCCAGTCAGCATTTCATTTAAACTGTAAAGAAGATAGGTATGTGGGATAATGGGTAGGTGATGAAAGCCTCAAGTTCTTTTCCAGGAAATGCCATCCTCTTTTTTTTCATTTTCTTCTCTGTATCTAAAGTTGGTGGAGTGGATAGTCTCTTTGTTTTTTGCTTTATTTTTTGTAGTTCTGACTAAAAGTCTTTCATCTGAAAACATGTGCTAATTAACCTCTAATGACCCATTTGATACAGTGCTGCATGGGCAGTTAAGAAGATAACTGGGGAAGAGTGGATTTAATACAATACATTTTTAGAGGAATAAGAAGGTGACTAATGGAAATAGATGAAATGTTTGCAAGAAATTTCAAACTTAAAGTGGTTTAAGAGTACAGTTCATTAATGGATGATAACTAACATTGCAATAATTTCATTAGTGACAAAGAATAGATATACATTAATAAAATGGAGACACAAATTATGGTCAAAACTGATTATTTTAGGTTGCACCGTACTTTGAAAATACCTGTATAAGGATATTATAAAAGTTTATATAACATATGTAGCATAAATACAAAAACACATAAATACATAGTTGTATAAGCATTTGTATAAATGTGATCATAGAATCGTAGAATCACAAAAGTTGGAAAAGACCTCCAAATTGTCCAGTCCAAGTGTCTGCCAATCACCGGTAGTTCTCGCTCGTGTTGCAAAAGAGCAAAACCTTCCTTCCAAGAGAAGCTGCCTCAGGAAGTATGAGGCAGATGATGTAATTGTAATGGACTGCCATGGTGGCCTGAGAAGAGTCCAGGTTCTGTAATCACCAACACCATCTGAAATGCACATATACATTCAGGATGCACCTTCTTGCCTAAACTGACCAAGCAGTAAGTCAGCCTAGAAAAATGATCCATAAAACTGGATAAAACTAAAAAGAAAAGGAAAAATAACAACCAAAAGACAAAGAGCAGCTTTAGCGCACAACGGAAATTAAGCATTAGGCTGATGTGGCTTCACAGCCTCTGAGATTTGACCTGTGAGAAAGGCTGTACTGGGTCATGTGGACTTGCCTCAGTATTTGGGGCTTCCTCAGGCATCTTTTCATTGTACTATGTTGTTGCATGTAGGCCTGCCTGCCTTATGACACGGAGTGATGTTGTTAGGATGCAGAAGAGTAACCTGCCACATACATGCTTAAATTCACCAGAACTTGACCAGGAAATGGTTAGCTGATAGATGAAAAAAAAAAGTGGAGAGACAATTTTAACAGGTTCAAGCTCTTGCAAAGCTGTAAAGTCAAATCTCATTAAAGCCTTCTGAGCTCTGAACTTAGAGGTCAGCAGAGTCGCAGTCATGCATCTTGGAGATGGAATTTTTCCCACCCTCTGCTGCATTTACAGTGCCACACTTAGTCTCAATATATAAGAGGAAAACTTTCCCCCAAAAAAGTAGAATTTAAGAAGAATCTTTGGAAGAAAAGAAGTTAGAAAGTGATCAGTCTCCAGATCTTTCATTCACTAATAAAGACTGTACTGGAATAAAATGCACAAAATGTGAATAACCACAGGGTGCCTAATCATAGCCATTAGAACTAGGGTTTGTATTCTGTTTTAATTTTTCCTGGTAATTTGCCTACAAGTATATTTTACTGTCCATAAATTTGTCTGAACACATCAAGCTCAAATTAGTGGAATGACTCAATTTGTAAATTGATGATTCAGATGCATCAGCGATGGGAGTTCACAAAAGCATTTCAATGAATAAGAAACAACAAACAAATGAAAAGAAGAAAGTATGATGTGGAAACTCTAGTTTATATGTTCATTTTGGTTTATTATGCAGAGTGTACCTGGGCATTGGTTTGCTCTTTTCTCTAAGGCATGAATATGATGAAATTAACTAGCTTTTTGTTGTTATTTTTGAATGCTTGACCTTCATTGCAATTATATCCAGCAGTTCTGTACAGAATTTACAGGGATGAAAAATACTGCTGTTGGACAGCTACCCACTAAACCATTGTTATACTATGTTTTAATTAGCTTAATCCAAAAGAATTAAAAAATGTATTTCTACTACTGCACAAAGGTATTCTACATTCTAAGTAAGCTCAAATAAGACAGAGAAAAAAAATGTGACACTGAGTCTAATTCTTCCATGGACGAAAAGAAAATTCCAGAGTTGCAATGTAGTAATCCTATGACTTTAATATTCTGGTTGATATAAGATGATTTCCTTCAGCAGAGTAAGCTTATAGCAATGTGAATGATTAGAAATCACAATAACAATAATTCACATGGATTAATATAAACATTTGGGCAGTTTTCAGGACTTCAATAGGCTAGGCTGTTTGTTTATTTTATAACAATAGTGTTTAGTTATTATGAAATTGACTTTTTCTTCCTTTTAAGGTAAAGTAATATTTGTGTTTGGTAGTTGAAATAAAAGAACTATATTTAATCTCCAAACTGCACAGTTATGATTTACACTCCATTATGCCACTGCATAGCTGTATTCTTGCCACATTCATCTTTCTTTCCATTTTTTTTTCCCAAGTCATCTGTCATTTCACACTTATTCAGAAAAGCTGATTTATTACTGTTCCCTGAAGAAAATTCCATTTCACAATTGTATTTTTACTGCAGTTCTGGGAGCCCTAGACATGGGTAAGAGCCACACTGTACTACATAGATTGAATAAACACATAAGAAAAACAAAACCCTTTCTGGAGAATTTTCATTGCAGGAGAAGAAAGGCAGCAGATGGAAATAAAGGGGACTTGTGTCTCTTGAGAGCAGCTCGGCAGAGAAGGACCTGGAGGTCCTGATGGACGAGAGACTTAACATGAGCCAGCAGTGCGCTCTGGCAGCTTGAAAGGCAAATGGGATCCTGGGCTCCATCAGGAGAGGGGTGGTCAGCAGGGACAGGGAGGTGATTGTCCCTCTCTACTCGGCTCTTGTGAGGCCCCATCTGGAGTACTGTGTCCAGGTGTGGAGCCCTCAGTACAAGAAAGACATAGAGATTTTGGAAAGGGTCCAGAGGAGGGCGACTAAGATGATCAGGGGGCTGGAGCACCTCCCCTATGAGGACAGGCTGAGGGAGTTGGGCTTGTTCAGCCTGGAGAAGAGAAGGCTGCGGGGTGACCTCATTGCAGCCTATCAATACCTGAAGGGAACCTACACTCAGGAGGGGAGTAAACTCTTCAAAAGGGCTGGCAACAGCAGGACTAGGGGAAATGGATCCAAGTTGAAGGAGGGAAGATTTAGGTTGGATGTTAGGGGGAAGTTCTTTACAAGGAGAGTGGTTAGGCCCTGGAACGGGCTGCCCAGGGAGGTTGTGGATGCCCCGTCCTTGGACGTGTTCAAGGCCAGGTTGGACAGGGTCCTGGGCAACCTGATATAAATGTGTATGTTTGGTGGCCCTGCTAGGCAGGGGGGTTGGAACTACATGATCCTTGAGGTCCCTTCCAACCCGAGTGATTCTGTGATTCTGTGGTTGTGTCTCCTTATTCAGTAATGTGCAGAAAGGGGACTCATATCAGGACCTGCCTGAGTTGAGCTGCCATATGGAATGGCCACCTTGCACCGAGTCCTGCTCAGAAGCAGGACACAAAGGAAGCTCAAGTCCTTCTGGAGTTGGAGGTGGGGTGCTTCAGAATGGTGCACTGTGCTCACACAGATGAATTCCACCATGGGTATTTTTTTTAAGATGAACAGGACCCTCTCAGTTCTGTTGATTGTGCTGCCTGTGTCTCCATAACTGTGTCAGTTATAATGGTAGGTTGGACACCTCTAAGGAGGCAACAAATGTCCCTCTTTTATAAGTCAGATCTCTGGGCCCTTCTCACAGCCGTAAAGAGTTACTGACAATCCAGAGCTCCTCAAAGATTGAAACTCTTGTGGAGTGAACCACTGTGGCAGCCATCATTTTCCTCCTTGGCCATGTAAGATAGTCTGTCTGGCCTAAATTAGCTAGATTTCAGTGACTAAAATTCAGCATCTTGGTGCTGTTATAGTCAACAGTAGTTTCACTGCTCTCTTTCTTTGTTCATAAACAGTCTTATTTTCCCCTCAATATGACCTTTTGTCCTAACATATAAAGTCTTTTTCTTCTCTCTTACCTCATTGGTTAGCATTAACTGATTCTTGTTTATCTCACTGATGTACTGTGAAGAATAAGTAATGTTTGTGTACTGCTTTGAAAATGAATATCATTTCAAATGCTAGAGTTTGAGGAGATAGATTTTTTTAATGTTCTTATCTTTTTGTGCATGCTTTAATTGACTCTGTATTCGGTATTTAATTGAATGTGTTGCAAGTTCACTTCTTTTATAACCTTAGATCTTTGAGCAGTTTCTCTTAAAAAAAAAAAAAAAGAAAAGAAAAAAAGAAAAGAAAACACAGTAGTTACTCTTCACCTGCCCAATTTCAGATGTCTTTCAGATGTCTGAGTGTCCAAGGTGAAGTCAGAGATGAACATGATATTTTGAGGCACGAGAATGGTATAATGGTCATACAAGTGAGTAAAATTGAGTGAGAAGAAACCTTCCAAGGAGCTGTAAAGCTGGGAAAAAAAGATCTATTGCTGAAAGAAGGAGCATAGAAATCTGAGCTATGTTTGCTCCTACGGTTTTATTTCTAACTTTGGGAAGTCCTTAACTGAACTGTGAAACATGTCACATAGGGAGAGGAGGAAATTGTTTTCCATTCCGTAGGATTTTTTGTTCATGAGTTTGATATTTGTTTCAAAAGATGAAGGGAAATACAAGCAGAAAAAGCAATTGGTTGATAAATTCAAAACCTTATGGAAAAAATAAGGGCCAGCTCTTCTTGAAATTGGATCTGCTTTATTTCTCTTGAGAGGAAGCAGAAGTTTTTCCTTTTACAAACTGAGAAATTTAACTGGACAAAACCATACAGAATATGTGGTACTGCAGATATTAGAAAAATTATGATATAAAATATGTCTTAGAAACATTCATATTTGTAATTCCAGAACTATAAGATTTTGTGTCTATTCAAGCAGCTAAATTTTCCTTAATGTCTTTCACAAAAATATATGATAATTTAAGTATAGAAATGCTAGTAATACACAGCAAACGAGCAAAACAAAACAAAACAAAACAAAACAAAACAAAGCAACTCCCCAAAAAGTAGACAAAACTTGTTGCTGTGGCCAGACAGTGAATTGATTACCTGAATTTGATTCACTGGCTTGCTATTTTGTGAATGCTTGACCCTGTGAAAGCTAGAAGATATATTAATGGTATTATCTTACACTTGACTTACACTGAAACATTCATACTTTGGAAACAAACAAAAATGTTCTACAGTAAGTACATAGAAGTAAGGAAAGCAAAGCAGATACCCAGCCCAAATAAGTCCAGAAAGAATTCCTCTGAAAGAGGATAATGTTTCATTGATTATATATTCAGGCCTGAAGCCTTTTGCTTTGGACTGTGTTTCAATACTGCATTTTCCAAAATTCAGTCACTGTTTTTAAATAACAGAAATTTTGTACATATACTTGGTAATGGTAAGTGAATATTTGGCCCATGTCAACTCCATTTAATCATGAAGAAGAAAACTCTCTTTTTTAGTATCAAATTCAGTTTGGCTGCAAGCAGTTTTATATGATTAAATTTTTGACTGGATATTGCAAGCAGTGCCATGAGATTTAGCTAACCATCTGTGCAGCTTGAGTATTGATAATGACTACCTCAATCTCACTATAGTATTTTAGTCATGTTGCTTATGAGACAGTGATAAACTAAGATCTCATTCATTCTCACTAGGCCATTCATATTTTAACAAATTTTTAGTATCAAACAAACTGTTAAAACTCACAATCTATTTGAGGGCAAATATTATCAGTAAAAATGGTGAATTACATATTATGGTTTTTGTCTTTGATGATCTGGAATATACTATAGCCTGTTTTAGGGAAGTTTTCTTGTTAGAAGTAATCTTGGAAAAGTAATCACCAAAATGCTAGATGGAATTAAAACTTACACTCTTCTAGCAGCACTATTTTTAAGCAAAGCTAATAACAGAGAATGAATCCTGCAGATTAAGTCTTAAAGACTCTGGAGAAAAGCTACTTTCTATTAAAGACCAAACAGATGAAAAAAGGAAAAAAAAAAATTCATTGCCTCTCCTAACCAGTGAGTTCTTGGATTCACATGCTGATAGTGAAATGTTGACAAAGAAAAAGATGGAAAAGGAGGTGGGAAAACTCATTACTTTCACTGGCTTTGTTTCTGTTTTTTTTTTATTATCCATATTGACAGAACTATCATTAGGAAAATATTACATGAAGATAATTTACAATTTTTTCCCCAGAATGTATTTTAATATAACAGATTAAAACAGATTAATGTTTTTCTCCTGCTTCTGAAAAAAATAAAATAAATAAACAAAAATAAAAATAAAAACACACCTGAAAAAACAGAAACCCCACAACAATATTCACTTAATAGAAAAAGAAAACAAAGACAACATGAGAAGGGAAGGTATTGTTCAATTGGGCCTTTAAATATTACAGGAAAACCAGCAAGCAACTTTAAATCTCTTTCTCAGTAAGAAATGATAGCCAAAAACCTAATCTGGAGGGAACACAGCCAAATGTCTTCAAGTTGTAATTAGCAAAGGACAATGTTACATTTTGAAACCCATTTGCTACAAGGGTTTAAAAATTATTCGCCAAATGGAACATATTCAAAGTACTCTTGAAAATGCTCATGCTTTATATTTTCAGTATGTACTATGACCTCCACTCTTACCTAGAAAGGTAAGAGTCTTAGAAACATTTACCCTGTCTTTTTCTCCAAAATCATCAAGACACTCTTGCTTGAGAGAGAACTCAAGTCCCTGAGGAGACTCGGGAATATTTGATACTTTTAGTCATTAAAAAACTTCACCGAGTCCAGCAGCCCGAGAAATTCAATTCAGTACTGCTTCATTATTCTAGATCAAAACAGTGACATGGGCACTAACTTCAACATAGGTTAATTGCAAAACTGTATTTGGTTGTTTGTGTTTGCTTCCAAAGATTTCAGGAAGTATTGTTGAACAGACTTTACCAGAAACATGTAGTATGAAAGAATAATACATAGAGAATCTATAACTTTTATAGGAAGAAATTGTTGGGTTTGAGAACTAATCTTAATAATATCTTTAAAAAGAATAAATTCTGAGTTCAAGTCAGAACACTAATAATAATTTGCCCTGCAAAAGGATTTCAGGAGAGATAAATTTCTAATTATATTCTAAAACAATTCAGGAGGAAGTAAAATTATTCATAGTTTGGCTACTGTGGAGTGAAAACGTATTCTTGAATGTTGTATTTTGCCCACAGCGAGCCAAAGGACAAAAATTGTAGAGAAAGAAAAAAAGATTTTTTTTCAATTCTTGGACTGGTCCTGGTTGAATCAAATCTTATGAAACATCACTTTTACTAGATGCAGAGGATGATAGCAGGTTTGAGAGGAGGGCTCATGTGAACCTCAGGAGTTTCAACAAAGCCAAAGGCATGGTCCTGCTCCTGGCTCAGAGCAATTTCAAACACAAACACAAGCTGGTCAGAGAATGGAATGAGAACACCCCAGAGGATAATGATTTGTGGTTGTGTTGATGAGATACTCAATATGAGCTGCCAAAATGTGCTTGCAGCTTAGAAAGCCAATGGCATCCTGGGTTACATCAAAGGAAGCATGACCAGCAAGGGAGGGAATAATCCCCTTCTGTTTCTCCTTCTTATAAGGACTCTACCTAGAGCACTGTGTTCAGTTCTGGAATCTACAGCATAAGAAGGATATGGCCGTGTTGGAGTGAGTCTGGAGGAAGCTAAGAATGATCAGAGGACTGGAGGATTTCTCCTGCTAAGAAAGGTTGAAGGAGTTAGATTTGTAACATGCTGGAGAAGAGAAGACTTCAGGAAGAACTCATAAGGCCTTCTAGTACTTAAAGGGGGACTACAGGAAAGATAGGGGAGACTCCTTAGCAGAGAGTATAGTAATAGGACAAGGGATAATGGTTTTAAACTGAAAGAGAGGAGATTTAGATTAGATATCAGGAAGAAATTCTTATTCAGAAGATGATGAGGTCCTGGCACAGGCTGTCCAGAGAAGCTGTGGGTGCCGCAGCCTTGGAAGCATTCAAGACTAGGTTTGATGGGGCAAGCTGAGCTGCTGGGTGCCTCATCCATGGCAGGGTTTGGAACTAGTTGGTCTTAAGTTCCCTTACAATCCAAACATTATGTGATTCTATGATTATAAGAGGCTGGAAAGACTAATACAACATAATTTCTTAATCAAGCAATTAATCCTATTATAGGAAGGAGACAAGCCATTATATTGTAGCATATTACATGTTAGTTTCTGAAGTACTTTGTTCTGTAGGTTTTGCCATTATAAAATCTCAACTATTCTAATGATTTTTAATTAGTGTTTCATGTTACTTTTGAATTGATGTTTCTGCTTTTGTGAAAAATATGTCAGATTCATTTCTAATACTTCTGTATGCCTGGTTTTTAGTAGTAATATGTATGTGATCATTGCCTACAGCTACAAGATGTGCTCAGTGTCACAGAATGCTTACATATGCCTCTATCTTGTCTTAGGGGTCAGTGAGTGAATGAATGCATTTCCTGTAAAAGATAAGCCAGTTTGGAGTTGAAACACTTCACATGATTTTTTGTTGTTTATGGCTGCATCTGACTGTGCTCACCCAGCTTACAAAAGTCACAATTCATCACAATAATTACTAATGCAAATACAGATAATACCAAAGGTAAGTCCCAGATATTGCAGAATGACTTCAGTGTAATTCCCAAAGAATAGTAAATACCACAATTTATATAAGTAATAGAAATGAAGGTGTAAAAGTTATTATTATTTTCCTTCCAGAAAAGGCCCATCTAAATACATAATCTTGGCAGTTCTCTTAGGAAATTAAATCTTCTGGGTAAATGAGACTTTATCTGCTGTATTGCTGATGCTACCAGAAGTGTTAGTTAAAAGGAGTGTGTTGTTTTCACTTTAAAGAAAACAAGGCAGAGGGCAAAAACTGAATGACACTGAATGCTGAAGAATGTGTTTAGAAAAAATGGATCTTTGGACAGGGACCAAGGTCCCTCTCCAATCTGCAGTTGACAGAACTTGATTATGTTTTCTTTGTTCTCCCATCTCAGCTCCTTTACAAGCATATCTCAGCTAAATATTCAATTAAAAGGATATTGCTAAACTCACTGGTATAAGATTTTTAATCAAAATGTCCAGACACATTTTTCTCTGGATGATTTCAACATGTGCCAGAAGAAGAGGTACTTAAAACTGTGGAACTGTTTGACATAAATCTTTTAAGTCAGTACTCTTTGCCTTCTAGAACAATACACATGACTAAAAGACACTAGAAAGTCAGTGTATATTAAATTTCATACCCAAATTATAAAAGAAAAAGTGAGAAGCTGAAATTTAAGAAAAAAAAATATAGATTTCCTGATTTCTCACAAGGGAGCTATATTCTGTGATATATCTATGGAATAAGTCCAAATAAAAGATAACTTTATCACTTGGATGAGCACTGAGCTTCCAGAGCTCTACCTTCCTTACATCCTTGGTCCTGTTCTGCTGGTTATCTGGTTATCACTTTTTTTTTTTTTTTTTTTTAATAAATAAATAACAATATAAACCCAGTAATTTACTTGAGGAAGAAAAATGTACCCTTACTGCAATGTCTTCAAGAGTTCTTGGGAACAAATTAAAGAATTTATGTTTTTTGAAAGTAGAGATTCTTTTTCGCATTGTCAGTTTGTTTGCAACTCTGACAGTTTGTTTTGGTTTGCTGGAAATTTGCATCTCCACCAAGATAGAAAATCATGTCAGAGTGGCAGCATTGTGTTCAGCAGCAAACCACTACAACCGCTGGGACCATGCAAAGTGATATTTTAGTGGTTTTCTAATTAGTATTAGAAAATATTAGAGACTTGAAAGGGAGGTAGACCAAGTATTCAGTGAGAAAATTATAAAGTACTGGGAGGAGAAAGAGCCACACAAAATTGCAAAAGAATAACCAATTGATATATTTACATTAGGAAAGAACTGCAGTGTCTGAAAGACAAGGAAAGGACAAGCGAACTAAAAACCCAAGGGTTACTGTGATACACCTGAGCATTTAATTATAAAGCAATATTAATTTCACCAATTTTTCTTCTAACTTTGCCACATTTCTTTGTTTGCCATCATGCATCCATTCTTCCAGTAGACTTTATCACTTTAATAATTACATAAGTTTTTTTAAATTATTTTTTTCCCGTTGGTTTTAAGGTCTCCCAGTGTTCATATGAATTTTAGGTCTAGTGTTTGAGTTCAGACTTGGTGCAGTTCATAGGATGTCTGCCATGCTGAGGCCTTTTTATTCATGTCACATGGACTCTTAACGCAGGGTTAGCACTGAGGCAGAAGAAAGGTAGCAGGAGATTTCTACTCAGGGACCTGCTCAGTCTAAAAACGTTTCATTTCCCCTTTTCCTTAGTCCAGAGGAAAATTTAACCATGTAGCAAGTGCCTGGTTCATCAGATGCAGCTCTCCAACCCCAGTTGTGCATCTGCACCATTTAGGAAAAGATTTACAAAGCCAGACAGGGAGGCTATGCCAAAGTAGCCAGGCTGAAGTGATTCCCTGCTGTTACACATAAAACTAATGTCTGCAACAAGACAAGAACTGAGGTTTTTAGTTCATGTGGTATTGTTTCTTAATAGCCCTAGCAGGTTTATTGAAAGACATTTTCTTCAAGCCCATTTATGTAAAAGAAATCATAAAAATGAATGATGTTATTCATCTCAACCAAGTGATCCATAAATAAATCATGCCAATGCTTAGGTCAGATGCAGCTCTCAGACAGAGCTACAGCAGACACTTCATTTTGCATCAAGAGAGTCTGAATCTGGTATGTAGTGTCTCGACAGAGAATCATGGAGCCACATTCATCTCATTTGCAATAGCTGTACTTCATTACTTTTGCCATGTAATGACCGTATATCTGTGTGACAATTATTTTAGAGAAACATAATCTAAAATGCCAAGGTAAATTTTTTACATAAATTCAGAGGTAGTAACACTGATGACACTGTCAAATGTGTTTCACTTGATTGCTGGGAAGGCCCAGCCTCTCTCCTTACAAGCACCAGGAGCAGCAGAGTGGGCAGTGTTGTTATGTCATGGATGTTATTCCTTCCATGCACTTCAGTGTCTTCAGTCTGCAATTTTGACAGAAAAAGCAAAATCAAGTAACAACAATGTAAGTAAAAAATCACACACAATAGACATCATGTGAAAGAAACCTGGCTTTTGTGAGCATCCTGTATACATGTCGACCTTTGCTTTTTAGGGAAAAAGAAGTCACTTTTTCGATGCCAGCTTGCAGAGCAGCATTGAATGACTGCAGCTTGCTGAAGATACTGTTCTCTAATTTTTAATGCTTTTTTGGGTGTATTTGTAGCATAACTGTCATTGTCATGGCAATTAGTATTTGTGTTCTCAATCTTAGCTCAAAAAGTTGTCTTCTCTCCAATGATATGTCCTTATTTTCTTCAGTTTTCTATTCATTAACAAAGAAATGGAAACAGGCTGATTTTTTGTGGTTGAGAGGATAGCTGCATTGATTCCAGTATTTTAATTAAGAACCTTATTCCCAAATCAGTGCTAATGCCAAAGGAGTGTTATAAGTTTACTTTATACTTTGCATATAAAGCTTCTGAGGGTCTTCTGAGCATTTCTGTCAGTTCCTACAGGGCAATATCTCAACGATGCCAGCCGTCAAATGAGTGAGCAACAGTACTAATTGTCATTATTTTCTCACATTACTCTTCTGTAAGCCATAAGCAGGAGATATTCTCTCACAGGTAAATAGGAAAGACACTTTTCAGGTGGAGGAAATGGAAAGAGTATAAGGATATCATAGAAATACTACATAGAAATGTATTTCATTATTAGCCAATAGTGAAAAATGAAATGTGTTTCACTATTAGCCAATAGAAACTGGCTTTTATGTTCAATAAATATAATATTAAAATATAGCTAAAAAGTATCTATGAAAAGTGATAACTGGACTTTCTGCCAACTGACCTCAATAGTCAGATTTAAATAGTATAATTCTGGGGGTAGCACACTGTAGCTTTTCCAGCTCTCAGATACAAAAAGTAACACTCAGCTTTATTATACTTAAAGCATTTTTCGTTTCTCAGATGAAATACAAGATTGGTTTCCATGTTTTGGCTTTCTCTCAGATACTCTTTAGTCTATTGGCATAAACATCAACCCATCATATTTTAAAATCTCTCCATGAATTGTGTAAATTGCCATATTATGAGAATAAATTTTTAGGGTTAGTTTTCACTTTGCTAATTAGATTAAATTAGGGTACAAAACAACTCTTAACATAACATTCAAGATTTTGAGCAATTATCATAAGCTTTCCAGTAAAGATACTACCTCAAAAACTTATTTCAGCATCTAATTATGGTTTGAACTGTTTGGCATTTGATTGCAATTACATTATATTCCTGGGGAAGTAAACTGGGCTTGCAGGAAATGAGCTGCAAATATATTGCCAGAAGAACAAATCTGTTAAAAATCTGAAATATTGTGTAAATTTTGGAAATCTGTGGCAAAGCAATATAATTGTGATTTTGAATTTTAGAACTACATGCCAAAAATAGCACAGTGAAAAAAGACATACTTGTAACATCCACTTAATCTTTTCAAAGTAATTGGATGTACCAAAAAGCCTGAGGAACTTTTCACTTAATTTTCTCACAGCAGATATGTAGGTACTTGTGTTTGTATGCGTACAATTACTGCTATATATGCTCACCCTCTATTTATTACTGTACATTTCTTCACTCTTTTGATTTGCTATCTGAAGATATCTCATTTCCGAAGTATGTCAGCTCTCTCTGTGGTTCGTATAATAACTATATTAAGCCATTTGCTGGTGAGCTAATATTTATTTCATGATTATGAGCGTGAATGTTATCAAGCCATGCAGTTTCTGGAAATGTTCACCCTTGAATGGCAGGTCTAAAAGATAGAAATTAATTGAGCCCTCAAAAATGGCGATTATGGGACATAATTTCTGCTGCCTCATTAAGGATGTTTTTCGAATAATAAAAATTGCATCTTCTGACAAAATCTCAAACGGACTGAAAAAAATATTGTGGCCATCAAGGATCCATGCAGTGTAAGTGTCTCTGACATCATATTTTCAACTTTGTTGCTTTTGCTGTCTAGTGGATTAGGGAGAAAAGAGAACATTTTACTTTGTTCAATAGCAAAAACACGTTCAAAGTCTTTTTGAATTAAAAAATAACTTTTATATTTTCCTCAATTATAGTTTCAAAATGAAGACATGCAACAAACTAAAGAATAAACGGGTTCTCCAAATAGCTAGGAAGTTTAATAGACTGGCTTTCTTCTTAAAATTTGTCGTCATATTCAAGCTAATGGATCCTTTTTCACAGCAGGCATTTTTTCAAATATTTAAAGTAATGTTTATTAAAAAAATAGTAGCTATACGGTCACATTTAGTGCTTAAAATGAGTTAGTCATAAGAACAGAAAAACATGAAAACTTCATTGTATAAAAAAAGGTCTTCTGAGGAAGTCAAAGTAAATGACCAAGATTTACCCACTGTCAGAATTATCTTACACAGAAATTCCAAAATTCTGTTCTTTTATTATCTCCTCAGTATTGCATTTGTGTAGCAGAAACCGTTTATAGTACTCAGGCTTATAGGATGTCAATAAAACCTTGAAACAGAATTGAATACTATGTCTATGAGCAGCTGCCAAACTTCAGGTACATACACATGCACAGAGATGCAGATGCATACAGTGATAATTTTTTTTTAGTTTATAAAGCGTCAATTATTAATTTATAAAGTATTTTTTTTCAATAAATAGTTCCCTTAAATTTATGTGGTTTTCCAAAAAATGTACAACAGACATTAAACTTAGTATGTTTTATAGATAAGCTTAAGTATGGCCAATGCCTAACAGCTATTCAGTTGCATATAGAAAATAACATTCCACCTCAACAGTAGCCTTACTTGAATGTATGAAGAGCTGTCCCACAGTTCACAATTAGCAGTTTAGGGTAAACTTTATCACATTATTAGGTAGGTATAGATTATGCAATTTGGAGCTAGTTGCCAATTTATTGAAATCAACAGAACTACTTGGTTTTATTAAAGTAGGCAAACCTTTTCACAGAATCACAGAATCACAGAATGGCCAGGGTTGGGACCTCAAGGATCATCAAGCTCCAACCCCCCTGACACATACAGGGCCACCAACTTCCACATTTAATACTAGACCAGGCTGCCCAGGGCCCCATCCAACCTGGCCTTGAACACCTCCAAGGACGGGGCATCCACAACCTCTCTGGGCAGCCTGTTCCAGCACCTCACCACTCTCTCTGTAAAGAACTTTCCCCTGACATCCAACCTAAATCTTTCCTCCATCAAAACCACTTCCCCTTGTCCTGCTGTTATTTACCATTTCAAAGAGTTGACTCCCCTCCTCTTTGTGGGTTCCTTTTAGGTACTGAAAGGCTGCAATGAGGTCACCCTGCAGCCTTCTTTTCTCCAGTCTGAACAAGCCCAGCTCCCTCAGCCTGTCTTTGTAGGGGAGGTGCTCCAGTCCCCTGATTATCTTCGTGGTTGTTCTCTGGACCCTCTCCAACAGCTCCCTGTCTTTCTTGTACTGGGGGCTCCAGACCTGGACACAGTACTCCAGATGGGGGCTCACAAGAGCAGAGAGGGACTATCACCTCCCTGTCCCTGCTGGCCACCCTTCTTCTGATGGAGCCCAGGATCCCATTTGCTTTCAGAGCTGCAAGAGCGCACTTTTTTAATCAATTGTGCTTACCATAATAACCCTTCACAAAGAAACCAGCAAAAGGGGAGAATAATGCACTTCTAAGTCCTACTCCTAGAGGGATGATAGAAGGTTGTAAGGAAGAGGACATTATCACAGGCCCGAGAATCTGGAGTACCTCTCAGCAAAGTACTTTGAGATATTCATTTCAATGACATGCAGAGCTGAGGATCTTTCATTCTGATGGCAACTTGTGTGCTTTTAGCTTTGCCAACTGCTATTTATTAAACTCTCCTTTTTTACAAACCAAATGTATTCTAAGAAGCCATGGATTACTGTTTTAAATTTAATTCATACATTGAAATGAAAAAATATGTATTGTCTATTCCATTTTAGATTCTATTCTATGAGATTCTATTTTCTATTATCTTCTAAAAGTCAGTGAGTCAAAGCCTAGATCTTAAAAATAAAAGATTTTTATTCATACTTAACTCAATTATTTTATTTTTGTAGGCAATGGAGCACTAAAACCCCAAACACTCAGATCTCTCTGTGAGACTAAAGAAGAACTAAGGCATATTATGCCCAAAATTTTGACTTAGAGGTTGACAATGCAATGTCCTATTTAGAGTTGGAGGCACTTAGTCTTTATGATATTTCTCTAACTAAATTCTATTCCTGCCCAAGGCAGGATCCACAGACCAGACAATTATCTCCATTTGCTCTTTGAACGATCAAGAAAAGTTTTAGAACTTTGCTACTGCACGAACGCAGCACAGCCAGTGCTTTCCTTTTAAACACAAAATCAGGAGTCTGGAGAAGTATGCTGATGGGTGAGGTATTTATTTCACTTTACCGTTCGGAAATTCAGCAGTGTGTTGGCCTTTTTTTTTCTTTTTTCTTTTTTCTTTTTCTTTTTTTTTCTTTTTCTTTTTTCTTTTTTCTTTTTTCTCTTTCTTTTTTTTTTTTTTTCTTTTTCCTTTTTTCTTTTTTTCCTTTTTCTTTTTTCTTTTTTCTTGTGTGTGTGTGTGGCATTTGTAAGCATGGTATTCTGCACATACAGCTACTGGTTGTAGTGAAGGAAACTTTCTAGAAATACTAACTTTAAATAAAGAAAATTTCAATGAGTCCTTTTTGTTATTATAAATCATAAATATGCAATAAGAAATGATTATGTTAGGTAGGCTGTTTTTAATGCCTTATGATAATCTAGTCAGTCTGTCTCCCTCCTTCATTATAAGGCAAATTAAAAAAAAAAAATAATAATCAGTAATTTCTGCATGAATAAAGGCTTTCAGGATAATTTAGGACAGAAGGCTAATTCCAGAGGCTGTAACTCAAACAGCAAAGTTCCATCTTTATTCACTGTTAAGAAAACCTCAGCTCCATGATCTCTGCATATGTTACATAAGTTCTTGCATAACTTAAGAGGAAAAAAGGAAGGAAGGAAG
>NW_024885532.1:26205336-26205980 GCF_019232065.1 Centrocercus urophasianus
AAGGAAGGGAAATTAAAACAAAAGGACTTGAGCTGGAATGCTGCGAGTTACAGTATGTTACAATCTTAAAATTGACTATGGTACATTGTTTTATTTCATTTCATTTCATTTCATTTTATTTTGTTAGAAAACAAGCAAGAACACTAGAAATGCCAAATGTTTTGTCAGTAAGGAATGTCAACATCACTACTCAGACACCTGAGCTACATATAGGAACTTCTCTTTCCTCTCCTTCCCCTTCTATAAGGAATCCTTTTCTCTCGGGGAGGGTCCGGTCAGATAAAAAGATTGCTTTTGCCTCATAGTTATTTGGAGATATTCTTATTTTTTTCATTGACTCTTGTCAATATATTTTAAAGAAAACATTGGAGAAAGTGATAATTTTCATCTATGGATGGAGATGACAACCTGACATTCATTTATAGCAATAAATCCTAATGCCATCAGACTGTCTTTTGTTTTAATGACAGGACTGAAGATGATTAAAGAAAAGAAAATGTCATTTCTTGGCATCTGCTCTGCCATGAGTCTGCCAAGAACACAGATCTGAATCCTTGATTTTTTTCCCAGTTAAATAAAGAATACAGAAAAGTTTAAATGCATGGGAAAGAATCATTAATCACTTTTTTTTTTTTTTTTTTTTT
>NW_024885532.1:26206080-26258727 GCF_019232065.1 Centrocercus urophasianus
TTTTTTTTTTTTTTTTTTTTACTTACTGCCATTGCTGAAAAAAAAAGCCAACTCAGAAAAGCCAAAACAATATTTTAGCATTAAAAAAAGTAATAGCAATACTGTAGAGAGTGTTTTGTATCACCTATGACTAGGTAAATCCAAAATCTAACTTAGAGAAGTTTATTTTAAGAAAACAAAACAAAACAAAACAAAAAAACAAAACAAAAAAAACACAATGGAAAGCTTGCTCATTTTTAACATAAAAGTTTCAACTAATGACTTACACTTAAATTTTATTCCTTGTGAAAGCATTCAGATGATTTTCAGTAGAATGTACAGTGTTTTGCTTTCTTTCTAACACTGTCTTTAAAATTGTTCCTGTCCTGAAATTTTGAATTTACCTTCACCTTGCAAGAGTGAGAAGTCCTCCAAAATAATAATATTAATAAAAACACAAAAAGAAATATGTCCTGCTGTGGGAGTCTTCACTGTGGGAGACTGTCGCATCATTTTGCAAAAGAAAGCAAGCATTGTACAGCACTGTACAAATAAAACATACACACTAAACCCTAAAACTGGGTGAAATTACATTCAAATTAAGGATTTTCTCAAAAATGTAAGTAAGTTTATATGCAAAAAAAAGTCATGCATCAGTTAAAACACACTAAATAAATATTTCAAATAGTTGTTAAATACTGAAGTTGCAAGAGCAATTGTCTATGTATGATAGATGCAGACATTGCACCATGACCTAAGAAATGCAATAATTCTTAAGAGTGCTGCTTTTGGCCTCTTCTGTGGGGTGATATGAGCATATTGGTTTACAAACTTTCTGATGTGAACACATTCTATCTTAATAGGGTGCCTGAGAAAAGCGAGCCTGGTTGTTATATAGATAAGCAATCCCAGAGCAAACTTCAGAGAGCAATTGCAGTGCGATGGCATATTTCCAAGCCACAGGACTCAGCTGTTCTGCTGGCTGGGTGCAAGGAGATCAAAAAGCTATCCCTAGTTGAAAGGCTCTTTCTAGTAGAGGAATCAGCCACCAAATGGCCCCTGTGCAGGAGCTGGGAAGCTGGCAGATGTGAACCTCCCCAAAGAAACAGCGACTCATGTAGACTCATTGGAGTTTAAATGAGGTTTTCTTCTCAGGTAACCTTTTATGCAGTAAATAATGTCTTCTTTAAATAGATAGCTTGGTTGTGACTGTGACCCATTATCACAGGAGTGGAAAGAGAGAAAGAACACTGAGTCATCGATGTTTTAGAAAGTCCCACCATGCACACAGAAGAAAATTGAAGTTATGGTCACTTTTGGGAGCAAAAAAAATGTAGATAATTTCAAGTTAGTCGCAGTGTGTGAAGGTGGCCCAGCAGTGTTAGGCAATTCAATTTTTGTCACATATACCTTCTCCCTTTTTATAAAAATGCCTTGATAGATATAAATTATTTAAATATTTATCTAATCAAATCATAATGTGGACCCCACTCCCAACAACACAGAAAATACTCTTTGAAATGGAAATTCTGAAATGAAATACCAAAAAGTCCTCAAAGGCCTCCAGAACTTTAAGAAAGAAAGACACAAGATCAATAGACAAAGTTATTTCTCCCTGCCTTATTTGTTTTAATTAAGGTGAGAACCACTTGTAGCTTGAAATGTAAGAGCACATACTGAAGAAATACATGACTGTGCCATTTAAAATGGAATCTATTCCTTTTTCTGTTGTTGTGTTGTTGTTTTTTTTTAATATATGTATATATTTAAAATTCTCTGATGAAGCTGTCTTTCAATGGACACTGTGTCCTAAAGAAAAGATTTTCTAAAATATTCCTTACCCTGGGAAGTTAGAAGAGTTGGGTCTTAAACAAAAAAGAACAATTTCTCTTTCATCTAACAAATGCCTCTATTTTTGCTGATTCAAAACAGACATGAATTCAAAATGAACACATCAAAATACAAATGATGCGAGATTAAAATACAATTCTCCAAAATTCAAGGAAATATACCCTTTCTCTCACTATCTGCTAATATCTTTCACAGTAGATTATGCTCTTTCCTAAGACAGGAGTTGTGAATTCCAACTCTTTTTATGTGTTCCCTATTCAGAAAGTTAGATAGTATTTTGTGATGCCAGCTTCCTGTGAATTTAATTCTTTGACTTTCTTAAAAGTACCTAAAAGGATGAAAGCATAGACTGAGTGCAAAGGTTTATTTATTCTGAAACAGTGATCAGATGCTGGAATGGGCTGCCCAGGGAGGTGGTTGTGTCACCATTCCTGGAAGTGCTCAAGAAACTTGTAGATGTTGCACTGATGGACTGGGTGATCTTAGAGGTCCTTTCCAACCTTGGTGATTTTATGATTTTTATTTTATTTTTGCCTTGTTTTCAGACCTTTTTGAGCCTGACAAGTTTTTTTTTATTCTTCAGTCACGTAAATAAATAAATGAATAATACATATTAACTCCTGCAGTGGACAGTGCTTAGAAATTCAGTTTGGGGCAGTCCTTCCATTGTCACCAATCATTGGTGCTGTGACATCAGCTTCCTCTTTGGTTTTAAAGGCTTGAAAAGAATCTCTCTGTAGCTGACTGTAATGATTTATTTGTTCTATTGTCCTTAATCTTTCATTTTGAATTGTGAAAACTGTTAAGAAATTTCCACAGGTGTTAGTGATAACTATTATACTGTTATGTAGAAAATACACAGTTTTCAACGTTTTATACAAATTTAATGATCATATTGTAACGTACATGTGCCCTCTGGCACAATGCATAAATTCTGAGAGAACAGGGCTGTGGTGCTGTCACTTGCTAAGTCAAGGCATTTAGAAAAAAAGACTACTTACAGAAATTAATTATAGAATTAATATATTTATAAATATAAAATAATCATAGAAATTAATGCAATTCATGATACTAATGTCTGAACTGTTTGGCTCAATGATTCTTTTTCATGGAAGTGTTTTCATTGGACACTGACTGTTTTGAAGAGATGTCACTGACTGATCGCTTGCTGATTTGTTTGCAGTGTTAATTACATGAACATGATAACTCTCTCTGTGATGGATTGGAATACATTGACAAGAAGACCTTTTTGAGCAATGGAACAACCTTTCTTCTCAGAAATCATTTTTCCTTTTGCAATCCATTCATGCAACCATCTCCATCTAATGCATTTTAGCAATTACACTGAAAAGGTTTCAAAACAAAATGAAAAAAAAAGAGAGAAATCCAACAAGGATTTGGGGGGCTCTCAGCTATTGTGTTTTTTAGATTTTACAGTTTGCCTTGGGACCATAATTATAACAGACATAAATACTCAACAAAAAGAGGGGAAAAAAAAAAAAAAAGAGAGAGAGAGAGAAACATAATAGGCCTAGGATGGAAAAATAAACAGTTTTTCTCACTGGGGACAAATTTAAGTTAGTGACAATATAACACATCAAAGAGTTTATCACCATGATCTAATCACCAATGAACAGATGTCTGAAATGTTTTAATTGCAGCTACCTCTGAGTTGTCATGAAGAGATAGTCTAGGGATTGCCTCCAAGCCTTATTTTCTGTGATTTCTAGGAAATGAAAACAAGGAAATATTAAACAAGTTCTGCATGTTCTGGTCTTATATTTTAGTACAGACTCTAACTTCAGATATTAAGTGGTGATGTAAGAAAACACTGTGACATTTGCACCATCTCACATTTTTCTCTTGAACAAAACAACACCAGGAATAGAGCTAGAAGTCTTGCCTCTTTCCCTGTGGCTTAACTCAATTTCTCTTTCCTGTTCATTTTTCAGTCAGATTTTTCTGGTATGGATGGAGGAGGTTGACGTTCCACTGATAACTCCATCAGTTGGATAGAGATGTGAAACAAGGGTAATTATGGTTAAGTACAGTTTCTGTGCATCAGATGTTTTGCAGAGTTCATTATCACCTCAGTCTACAACAACTTGTTGCTGGAGGCAGATGACTGGGGATGTTGTCCACAAAAAGATATGTGCTGTATGCCTGTGATAACCTTAGCATCACTGTTCATTTCCAGAAAAGCGACAGTTGGCACTGACAGCAAGGTGGAAGCAATGGCAATAGGATGCAAAGTGAGTGTAGTACACAGAAATAATCACTGTTAAAGCTGGGGTACAATAAAGTGTTAAGCCAGATAGGTCAGAAAATGCTGCCAAGCCTTTTGCAGGCAACTTGGCAAAGGGGATTTTAAACAAAATATTAGGAGAACAGCAGTGTTCCTTCCAAGATATCCACGTGTTCAGTAAGCCAACACTTCCCAAACTTTAAATGAAAAAGGACTGTTTCACTTTAATCATGCTCTTTTAACAGTCTCTCCAGACATGATCAGTTCTGTGGCTGTTGTTCTACGAAAGATCCTTATAGTATAAATTTGCACAAGAAAGACTTTTCTGGTGTCAAATGAAGAGTCCAGTTCTCTCTGAATCTGAAGAGAACAAAACTTTTCTTCCAGTTACACCTGGAGATTCTTAGCTTTCATGGGCTGGATGCCCACTAGAGCAATATCCTTGTTTATTGATGGCAGAACTCAAGTTAAAGTGACAGAACTTTCATCTTACCTTCAAAGACTCATTAAAACAAGACATAACTAGTATTTACAAAATATCAACTTAGTATTACAAAAGTGCCTGTATTCCAAATGTTTGCAAGATAAAAAAAAAACGACATTTATTCAAGTTTTCTGTAAGAAAGGCTAATTTTCTAGGAAAGATTAATTTGAGAACAGTCTTCTAGTATTGTCATAGGCAGATACAAATAAAATCATTTTGAAAGCAAGCTGAAGTAAATGCAGAAGTTTCTGCTTCTGGTATAAATGGTTGTTTCAGAGTATTGCATTTAGCGTGTTTTGAATCAATTAATAGCAAAGTACCACCTTATTTTTCCTCACTTCATTTATTACCTTTTGTAGCCATTAGAATAGAAATGTATCCCTAATGTCTGTGTATGCAGTCACACATACACGTATTATATGTGCATTATAGGTTTGTACTCAAGGTCTGGAAAAATGCAGAAGTACCAATCACAAATATTTATTTTTTACCTCTCCATGCAAATTTTCTCACCACTCAAATTCCTATTGCCTCTTTGTCTAATGCACATTTTTATTCCAGAGATTTGGAGGGCAGTTCACTTCAAATACAGAAGCCTTATTTCTCCCATGGGTACTTAACAGCTATTTGGGAACATTTCTGTCAAGCTGTATTATGACATTACCAGCAAACTGATTCATACAGCTGTTCTATTAACTTTGTATGCTCTCTTTCCTCTTAAAATGACTCCAGTTTCACATCCCTTCTCAACCAAATAGGCTACTTATCATAGGTTTGCAAACAAATATCAGGAAGATGTTGCTTTCAGTCTTCAAAATGTGAACAAATTAGTTCACATTTCCTGCATAGTTCAGTATAACAGTACAGAACAAGTAGAAAAAGGAATGTGAGCTATCTCCTTACTGAAAATGTTAGAAGAGGAGGAGTTTTTGCCTTACTGACTGACAGGCAGATATGAAGAAAGTTAGTATTTTTTTCATTTTGAGTTTCCAGGACATTATTTGTCCTTTCAGATCATCTGGGATTGAAAAATTTCAGCATGAATTGATTACGTGAGGGGGTGGTCTGATACCATAAAGATGACTAATCAAAGAAACAGAATTTACAGGTAATCTTTTTAAATGAAAATTAATGCAGTCAGACTAATTATGCTTTCTAATATTATTTTTAGGTGTCCCACATATGAATTAGCTTCTGATTATTTCATCTCTGAAAAAACAGGCCTTAGAGGTGGATAATAGATTAACTAACAGTTGAATTTACTCCATGTTTCCTGAGTCAACCAGGTCAGTAGTGATATCTGCCCATCCCACATCAAATTATAGTTCTTTTCCTCAGCCAAAGAAGGGAGCTTGCATTAGCCATTCAATTATACTGCTTAGAATTTTTCAACAGCACAGTTTCCAAAGTGACATCCAGAGTTCAAAAAAAAAAATTAGTGGACTTGTTCTTTAGAGGATTGTTGGTAGGTGCTTGGTATACAAACCAAAACATGAGACATATGCATTTGAAAACTTATCTGATGTAGCGTGGAATTACTGTAAGGTGGAAAAAATCAAGATGAACAGAAATTTGATGGCTCTCACAACTGACTTCATATTGCTGCAAATTAACTTGATATTAAAATCTTAAAAGGTATTGACACTAGAGTTGATAACAGTCCTTCACAAGAACAAATAATTAATTTTATTAAGAATCCAGAGACTCATTTGTTCCTTGACAGTAATCAGAGCTGTGCTCCTAAATCGTTTATAGAAATCCACGCTTTGTTGTTTTCTGGTTAAAATGCTGTCTTTACAAACAAATTTCTCTTTCTTTCCAGATATATAAAAATCGCTTGTACAATTTCTCTTAAATACTTCGTTTTGTGGTGTTTCATGTCAAGTACTGACCTGCAGTCTTAGCACAGTCTTAGTTGCTAAACTCTTATTATCAGAGAATATGAACAATTTCCTACCTGACTGGCCTTTAGGAGTCTCTGTTGAAGCACTGCTGAATATACTTGCTAATCAGTTTATTGAAGTGGAGAGTATAACTGATGTCTCTGAATCTCAGTCATTACACATTTACAGAGCTCTAAATCAGATGATCTTTCATTTTAATTCATCTATTGATAGGAACTTTTCATTGGGAAAATGAGATATTGAAACTGTTTATCCTAGTCATAGAGAGATTTCTGCATTTCTGTGGGGGCCGTGCCTCACCTTCCTCCCACTTCATGCAGCAGCTTTTGTTACACTTAGTATTCCAGAAACTGCTCCTGTGAGTGTTATACTAAAGGCTGTGTTTTTTTCAGAAGTATTGCTAAAAATTTTGCTTTATATATAAGTACACATCTTAACCATTCTTCCTGGACTTTGTATACAGGTGTTTGCATTCTCTAAGGTTATCTGAAGCCCTCTTTCTTAACAACAGTACACTCATTTCAAATGCCTATTAGTTATCTAACATTTATATCTTATAAATGTGCAAACATTGACTCATAACATGAATATAAATGTGAAATCAATCAATGTGAAGTCAGAATTCCTAAATGTATTCCTGCATAATGTTTGGTGAGCTCTAGAAATCTTAACAAATAGCAGTGCTGATGAACATTCACTTATAAACAAAGAATAGAAGCACGTTGATTGGGTTCTGGCCACCTGCAGGAAAATGTTCTGCCAGGAGCACTTCTGTGAAGTGTACTCCGGTCCTTGAGGATACAAAGACAACTTCTCTGTAGCTGAATTTCCCTGTCTTGATTCTGTATTGTTTTTTTTTTTTAGTGTAAACAAACATTTTTATACCCTTGGAAAGAACACTGTTGGTTACTCTGCTGCTACTCTACTTTTAGGATGTATGTTTAGGATTTCTGCAAACAGGAAGTACATGTCTGCAAGAGCTGCCCTGAAAGTAGTGCCTCCTATTTTATTAACTTGGGTGTTGGTGGTATAGCAGAAGAGGTCAAAACTTCCTACCAATACTCTATTCTATTTTGTAGCGAGATGCATGTTGAACACGTTTGCTTTATCCCAACCTGAAAGATTTTTTAAAAGCTACTCTAAATTCCCACACTCTACATTGAGGTAAACAGCATAAAAATTGGTGTCCTCTGTCTTTTTAGTACTTTCATTCTCTTTAGACCAAGGATAATCAGGATTCCAGGATGATCAAAGATCAAAGAAATAGAATCAAAGAAATAGAACTTATGATTAAGTTACTTGCAAAACCTGGGGCACAAAAGTGGAGGTATTGTCTGTCAAGCAAACTTAAAGAACTGAGCAGCAGTGTATGCTCAGAGCCATGGAAATTCTTTGTAACATATCTTTATAGTATTTGTCTGTTGTCCTTTGTTTTTGAATACAAAAAGTGAGTGCCGTACAATGTTGTGCAGTGGATGTAGAAATCTGGCCATGGAAGTCCTCAGCTCTGAATTTTCCATGCCAGGCCAAGAAAAAGGGAGGCTTGGTGTGTGCTACATTAGTTTGAAAATAAGTTAACAGCTTGCTCAGAATCCAAGTGTGGAGCGCTTTTCTTTCTGAGTACAGAATGCAGGGTATTAATTGTTAAGTAATTCTACTTACTCATTTCATTCTTTATAATTTGAATACACACCATGGATTTTAGACATCTTTAAGCTCATATTCAAATGAATTCCTTCTGACTGAACGTTCACTGGAATCACCAGTAAAATGAGCAGTACAATGTAACCACAGGCAGTGCTTCCTGGGTATCAGTCTTCTTTCTCTTCAGTTTTTTATTTCTACTCAAAAACAAATAGGTTTTTGAATGAGACCATTTGCCTCTCTTTCTCTGAATTATGTTTAGTTATTTCTCCCTGCTGCCCAGTTTTGTTGTAATATATCTCTGAATACTTTTAATTCATAAGTATTGCACTGAATGCTACTGAGTTCACCCAGGGCTGAGGAACATAGCGTCATTCCACAGAAATGGTCTTGTACAAAGTGGATTTGTCTCAGTAAGATGTATTTTGTTATTTTAGTCATAGACGCATTTGCACTGCATAGGCCAGCTCTAGTATTGTGAGCAAAGAACTGGGAAATACTGTGCTGCTGGAAGAAAAATTTTGCAGGCACAAATATTTGAAATTATGCACATTAGTAAACCATCCATTTTTTGGCACCCCAAAGCAAGAAAGACCCATACTCAGCTGAGTTCGACTGAGAGGGACACTACAATGGCTGGGATCTGGAAGATTTTTTCTAGATAAAGAAGGGGAAGGAGGTTGGCTCATTCATCCTTGAGAAAACATGATTTTGAGGAACTTAGCAACCTCACAATATTTTTTTGAAATGATGAAGTGGAGCATAGGTGGGTGGACAAGAGGCAATGAACACATGCTGAGAAATACATGGTCAGAAAAAAACTCAGTTAAGCTGATCTGCGGAGAAGCTTTTTCCCCATAAGGGCGGTGATGCAGTGGAATAAGTTGCTAGAGAGGCTGAGCAGACTTGCCTTGTAGGGGTCCAAGGCCTAGCTGGATAAAGCTCTGAGCAATCTGGTCTGATCACAACAGAAATTTGGATTAGAGACCTCCTGAGTTCTCTTTCAGTCAAAATTACTTTATGATCCTGTTATCCTATAATTACTGAATAGGCACCTACTTGTTATCTCAGTTCGCCCCAGTAAGCCAACAGATTTCCTGGGTACTGAAAAACAAGCCACATGCTCAGATGCTTCGGTGTAGCTTTTAAGTAGTCTACAATGACAAGTGATTCTAAAAGCTTTCTGCCTTCATATTCAGGTTCTCCCCAAATCTCCTCAGACCCACAGAATTTAGACCCCGAAGTCTGAGAATCACATTTTGCTTGAAAAGTTAATTGTTATGTAATTTGCTTTTTGTATTTTTACTGACTAATGGTAATTGGACTAATGGAGTTAACTAATGCAGAAGAATTGTTTGAATAAATGACTGTTATTACTGTACTATGAAAGTAGTTCTTAGACTTGTTTGCATTTTGATGCTAAAATCAAAATTGTTATGCACTATCTGTGATGTTAGATATCAAGGACCATGACTTGAAGGTTTCAGATCTTGGTTAAAGGCTTTGTTTTTTATACTTCCTCCATGGGATAAAAACTAACACTGCCTGCTGGTGATCCCCCTTGTTCTTTTCATCTGCCTCTCAGCTCTTTTCTTTACTGCACCTATGCGATGACATTCCAGTAGTCACTTGCCGTAAGATCTTCTTATGATAGCACTTTCCAGCTAAGTTACAATCCTGGTATGAGCCTGCACTGTAAGTGAATAATGAAACAATTTTTTTTTTTTTTTTTTTTGCAAGTGCAACATTCTCTATAGTGACAACAGAGATGGAGAGTGAACTGTAGTCAAAGACTTCCAGAAGCAAGTCCTGTGCATTCAAATGTTGGCTATTCATCTGAAGACCTCCTGAAGTACCATTCCTTCACTGGCTACACTGGAGACTCCAGGAACTGTTCTCACAAATATTGTTTTACCAAGGACCTAACATATAAGGACAAAGTAGATGACTATAGGAGGCAGAGTATACCTAGTTCATACCTCTTATTAAATCCGGATGTCAGATAAAAAACCCTGCTATTCAGCAGAAGAGTCTTGCTGTCATTTATGTTCGTAAAGGAAGTGTTTTAACCATGAGTTGCCTACTTCTGTGTCCTATCACCAAGACTAACTTATGCTTTAATGAAATCTTAAGCATGACTCTGTTCCAAAGAGGACATGGAACAAAAGAGCCTGTGCTGATCAGTATTTTGTGGGCAAATGATAAAAGCCAATACAGTTTGTATCTATACACTGCAAGGCTTGACATCATTCAATTGCTAAAATCTACTCCTCAGAGAAATTCCATCATTTCATGTTAAGCAGACTTCTCTTCTTCCATTTTGCCTGAAGGTTTCTATAAAAGGGCACATCACCTTTTAATTATTTATTTTAAAGTCTTTTTGATTCACATTTTATGGAAACGTGCAGTTCGTCAAAAATGAATGAACTCTATCACAGACTATAATGAGACTATTGCTATGGTAATTAATTAAAGAGTATGACATTCACCTGGCACATACTGTAATTATGTTTTAATATTGAAGCTGATATTTGCAACTAGCTGAAATTAATTAATAAAATATGCTTTATTAAAACTAGGTGTTATTGTTATTATTCTTATCATTACATGGATCTCAGATTCAAAAAATAGCCTATTTCTGATGGGAAATAATTTAATCTTACACTAAATGTCCTTAAATCATTATGACGTCAGTGTGATTTTTCTATGTTTTTCAAATTAGAATACCAATCTAAAAGGACAATTTACAAATGACTACTATTTAACTTTTTAAAACTGTGCCTAAATATTATTATGCAGCAGCTGTAATACATACTGGTAACCATTCTTATGCTAGTTTATGACAGTGGATTAACAATTTCTCAGCTCTGTGTTAGCAGGGGGCTAAAAGTTGTTTCTTATTCTAGAATCAAAGCAAAATATGTCTTCCTGATTCTCACACAAAAATTCCCTTTGTCTTGATCTTGTTTTTCCCAGTTCCTTCCCCAAAACGAGTATAATGAAATGCAGCTATTCTGTGGTCTTTTATTCTTCTTTCTAGCTGAACAACAGACTAGACACGTAGCTCTTGTCACGCTCTTAGTCTGACCAACTAGTCACAAATTAGCCTCATACTGCTAATTATGTATGAATATGCTTGTGTGAACACTCACTTACACAAATAAACTGAGGGTGCTGTGGAAAAAGCTGGATAATGTTAAGATGTATTTATGTAAACTGCAGAGATAAGAGATGTAAAATGTATTTACTTTTATTTAAAAATAAAATTAAAGTAGATAGTACCTTAAACATTTCAAGGTGGTGAATTAGCACACAATTTCAAGCTGATTTGCTCATCAGTTTAATTAGATACCTCCTTTCCAGCACATGATTGCATACACTGGCAGGACAAGCCAAGTTGCCAATAGAAGGTAGTGTCTCCGAAGTTTTGCTAAAATATATTTCAGAAGTAATAATGTATGTTTCACTCATTGCTCTTCTAGTGGAAAAATAAGGCTCCTGGAATGATATTTAATTTCCAACCAAAAAAAACCCACAGAGATCTGTTTAAACAAAATAAGGCCTGTGTTACAATTTCTCCATTACGAGGGTAATGATTTCCCAAAGTCAACCATAAAGACCATTACAGTAATTTATTAGATTTTTCTTCATAATAGAACTCTGGATCTTTTCAGAAAAAAAAAGCTAACTATATTTTGTGTTCAAGCAAACACGGTTTATTGTTCATGCAAAATTTTATTCATTGTTTATTAATTTTAGAAACTGAGGTGGAAAAAAATCTTAAAAGCATTAATAAGTATAAAAACAATGTTAGTTGTCATGTAATCTCCATTAACTCCAGAGTTCAGTGTATGCTTTGGAAAAAATAGTTTTTAAATTTCTTGTTTTCTGGCAATGCATAGAGCAACCAAGAACAAATAACTGGAGCTAATAGCTGGACATATTTGATAAAAATAGAATTTGAAGAGAATTCTCACATACAAACATTGGTCATGTTAATAATAACTTTGTCCTTCTTAGAACAGTGCAGTTTCTTCCATTTTCAAGTATTAAACAGAAAACTTAAAAAAATGTTTAAATGTTCTTCTATGCCCAGAGAGGCTGTGAATGCCCCATCCCTGGAGATGTTCAAGGCCAGGTTGGATGGGGCACTGGGCAACCTGGTCTAGCATTAAATGGGGAGGTTGGTGGCCCTGCCTGTGGCAGGGGGCTTGGAGATTCATGATCCTTGAGGTCCCTTCCAACCCTGGCCATTCTGTGATTCTATGATTCTATGATTCTATGACATGGTTGATGGTTGTTTTCAGACTTTCTGTTTTTGATACAGAAATAAATTTTTGTAAATTTTAAAAAGCAACCAGAACTTTTTTTCAAATATTCATTCTACTACTACTTCGTTCTATTTATGCTTTGCTTTTCTTTCTTTCTTTTTTTTTTTTTTTTTTTTTTTAAAGACATTTGCTGAAATTGCCAGCAAAGTGAGGTGTCTGCCTGAAAAGCACAAAAGATAAAGGAAATTTTGCACTGCACTGTGACATACTATAATAGTGCTTATCAGCTTTTCACTGCTAGACAAAAATTACATTTCCAGTAAGTACCAGAGCAGTCTGTCTTGGTCTCATGTTACTGGATAGCTGTTTTAATGACTGAATTCTCATTAGAAGTGATTCGTAAAACCTACAGATGACTTCCTGCCTCACAAGTACTGAAAGGTGGAATAAGAATTCAAAATTTCTGTATTAAATTACATAGTTGATTTGATATCAACAAAAATAAAACAGTACAGGGGAGAGCATGGCACTTCATGTAAGGATGGAGAAATGGAATGCATCAACACAAAATGGGGACTTGTCTCAGCAATATTACTGCTGAGAAAGATAATTAGAACTATAATTATCACAAAATAAGTCAGAAATGTAAAAATTGTAAATGTAAAATGTAAATTTTACAGAAATGTAAAAAATGTTTTTGCTGTAAAAAGCAAAAACAAAAATCAAAGATACATACGCAAATGATCGTATGTCAGTCCAGGAGGTAGTAACAGAAATGTAAACTGTGTGAAAGAATTATTTCCATTCAAATACATCAGTGATGTTTTTTGAAGATTACTCCTTCTATCTCTGGGAAATGTACTTTGACAGGGAGGTGCATGTGTTGTGTTGAAGATGGGCATATCAAGGCAACAACAACAGGATATCAGATGAAATAACCATCTAAAGGCTGGAAACTAGAAAAAAAAAAAAAAACTGATCATGCTGAAATGGAAAAACAAGAGCTACTGGAGAATATAACAACTTCAAAATACATTTTAAGAGGAAGAAGGTGCTCAATTCTTCTACGTGTTAACTGAATGTGAAACAAAATAACTGATGTAATTTACCCTATCTGAATCTCCAGATTAGGCATGTGGAAAATCTTGCCTGGGAGTTGAGTTAGTCATTACTGTAGGCAAATAAGAATCAAAGTAAGAAAGATGATTTTAAAAGGCACATTGGATTTGTATGATTTGTGTATAAATTGCCTTTGTTTAAACAAAGATGTTGTAAGAATTTAATAAGAAGCACAAAGTCTTCCTCTTTGTATAACTTTTTAGTGGGGTTTCGTAAAAATGTCGTCATTAGTGAGCTCATTCAGTGAGATGGATATGTATTTCTGATATCCACAAAATCAGAAATTCAAAAAAAGAAGCCAAATAAAGTTTCTCTGGATTTGGGAGATGGAAGTATTGCTTAAGTATTTCAACCTGTTTAGCTCATTAAAAATGGAACATATGGATTCTGTGGGAAAATATATGGATCTCTAGTCTATGATATTTGCATAAGTTAACTCTCATCCCCAAGACCTTACTTCTTATGCATCTTTTCCCAATCTATATAGAAAGATAAGATGTTCCTGGGGATAATTAGCTGGGGATAATCAGCAGCTAGAAACACCTAAATTCCTGTGCTCTGAATTGCTTCCCAGAGGGCCCCATCTCTGCTTGCAAATAGAGCCCAGGGAGAATTCACCATTACTGACTACCATTCATAATACCTCCTTAGTTTAGCAGCTGACAGCTGAAAGCAAGAGAAAGACAAATTCAGAGCTTCGAGCAATGACAGTGATGAAGCTTTTGAAGAAACTGTAAGGGAAATGGCACATCTCTTGCTATTTTTAAATGAAAACCAAAAGTCTTTCTGGAAGTTTTATATTAGCGTAACACATTCAACCAAAGAAGAGTTAATGGTCTTTCTACAGGAATGAGTGATTGAAATTGAAGGGGTTGTGATTTAAGAAGGTGATCTAATGACTTAAATAAGAAATAGAAATTGCTTTATATGAGCAGTAAGAAATGTTTAATAAAGTGCTTGTCCATGACTTCAGAAAATTTCAGTCTGCTCTTGGATTTACCTTTTTTGATTTATTTCTAGGCCTGAAGCAGAAATACCTGTTTGTTGACAAACTTGATTGTTTACGGTTTAAATAGCAAAATACTGTGATTCAGAGTATTGGTGGGAGGGACTTGATTAGACCAATCCACAGTAATTTATCTCCTTAGCCTGTCTTTGTCTCTCTTTATTGAACTAACTTTGTATTTCCCTTGTTTCTATTCTTACATGTAATAATGAGACTTTATAAGAGGATCAGTACTATAACAGTATATGTGATAGTCCAAAATTATTTAACATTTAGAGTGAAAAAAAAAAAAAAAAAGAGAGAGAGAAAAGAAAATCAAAGCATAGTAATCTGTAAGCTGTGTCCTACATCCCTTCACTCCTTGACTGCTAAAAACCTTCTTTTATGGGCAGGTAGAAGAATGTAGAAGAATGGGATGCCAGAGAGAGCTTTTCTTTGTAAGCATTTGTAGAAGCTGTTATTTGTATGATCTTGCTTACTATGCCAGTTTTCATGTAAAGCAATACAAAAACAGAGTGTGGATGTAAATGTACCTTTAAGAGAAAGACAACTGCTTGGACAATAATACTGAGGTGATTATACTGGTTGCAATCTTCCTTACAAACACTTGCTCTCTGCTATATGATGAAACAGCTGCTTTCCCACACAGCAAATTTTGCAGTGAAAAAGAGCTTGGTATTATTCTGGGCAGTGGAACTGAAAAGAGCTTTCCCTTCTTAAATCAAACTGACAGTACTTGTGAGAGGAATATGTTTCAGACAGTACTGAGCTGTGAAAAGATAAGGAAATGAGGGGAAAACCAATAACCAGTTGTCAGCAAAATTTATATTCTGAAAAAGAGAAATCAGTATCCTGAATTTCCTCTTTGGTTGGAACTTCAAGTAAAAAGAAAAAAATTAATATGCTGAAACATGATGAAAATATAGCCAAAAGTACCACATCCCTTTTTTTTTTGTACAGATGCTTTGTGAAAATATTCAGAATGTGCTTTTAGTTTTCATTTGTGCGAGATGCGTACTCTCTTCACTGGTGCTACAATGTTCCAAGTGGTAATTAAAAAGAGAAGATTCTCACATTATAACCAGCTTTTCCTAATCTTCCTGAAGATATATCCAGAAACCCAAGATTTGGCAGCAAAAATTAGATAGATCGATGAATGCTGTGAGCACTTGCAGCTCATATTTAAACCTGTAAAATCTGGAGTTATTCTTCACTTTTGAAATTTAAAGCATGTATAGAAATGTCCAAGTAACTCCACAAGCTTGAAAATATTCCTTTGAGTCTTCCCCTTATTCCCACACTACTACTTCATGAGAACTATTGCCTTATGTAAGAAATACACTCATTTTTATTTCCAAAACTTTCTGAAAATTTCTCAAATTCCCACTGTCACATTAAGAAAATATTGCTTTAATAATGGAGCAATCATCCTACGAACAGTGAGTGGGACAGCTGTTTTCTGTGTTCTTGATGACGTTCTCAACAAGAGGCCGTAAGCCATTTTTGGTAAATGTAACTGTCATTGTATTGGATCTGTGCTGTTTTGTATAAATAAATCTTAAATGAGTCAGAAAGTTGCTGCTTGCATATTCCACAGTGACAGCATTCACTGGAATTCAGTACACTTACAAAACAGGAGCGTGGCTCAGTGAACAAGATTAATTCCACATCATTTTAGTCATCTAGAGGAGGATGTCACCACTTACGGATTTCTTCATAGATGCCCTTGAAAAATATGCAAGTTCATATGAACTTTTTAAGTTGCCATCAGATTCAGATTCTAATGAATTTCTATCAGTCCAAAGGACAAAAACTAGCTTCAAAGACAGATAGGTTTGAAGGAATAGCAAGAAGTCATCTAGACAATTTTCTCTATTTCTCTTTGTGTTTGAGGACAAAGAAAAGTTTCTGAGTAAGTTTTTCGCTGAATTAACTTTCTATTTTTATTCTTGATATCATTTCTCCTTGGAGCTGGCAGTTCTTCCTGAAATCCTCAAACTTATTCTCTGCGAGGTTTATCTACCTGTTCTCAGTTTAATGAGATTATCTGTTCTGATATCTGTAGCTCATCTCTGCTTGCAGAGTTTTCATCTATCTGTCTGGGAGTACATCTGACAGTATCATTACTGCCAACGTGAATAAACAATGTTTGGTAATTTGGCAAATGGGCCTTGGTACCCTGTCAGATGTGGGTTCACTTCTGGGACGTGAAGTATCCCCCAAGGTGATAAATCTGTTTGGCAGACAGGTTTCTCCATTCTTTTTAGAAGAGAGTCACTTTGTTTCCTACTAAGGGCTATGGCTTTGATCTCAGAGTCTTTAAGGCACAGGTTTTTTCTCCTCTGTCACACATACCAGCAATTCCTAGCACACTTCTCCATGGGCACTGCTGCAAGGCTCTCTTCTCTCCAATGTTTCACTGCTTGTGCACCAAGGAAAGGTCCAGTTCTGCATTATTGCTCAACCTCAAAAGTCTCTGGGGAAAAGAGAGGTAAAATTCAAGAGGAAAAAACATCAACATGGGAAAATTCGAAGTCCTAAGGGATAGAAAATGGAGGCTGCTCAGGATAGCAACCTCTGGAAGATGACAGTTTGGTGACACAGAGGATTTGCTCAGTGGGGGTTTTCCTCATTTCTTAGAAATAGCATTGACCCTGAGTATTTTCCCATCTGTGATTTTAACAGACAGATAAATGAAAACATGATCCCTGTAGATTTTGGCAGGGTTTTGTTTCCTGTATGAGTACGATCTTCAGTTGATGGCCAAGAAAATCTGACAGATTTATACTTGTGGTCTTTATATTTTTATTTTTTATTCTTCCTAATATTTATTCCACAAATCCCTCTGCTGAACACCCCAGATTGCTGCTTGTTTACTGGTTAGTTTTATAAGTAAAAAACTCTTCTTGCTGTGTAGTTTACATACTATGTTGAAATAACTACTGGGAAAAAAAAAAAATCTATTCTTAAGGAAAGAACATTTTGTACTACTTTCACATACATTCATCTACGTGAAATATTTATTATTATTATTTATGATTCTACTATTTCTGTTGTTATGTTGCCCTGCTTCCAACATAGATCTAACTGGGAAAAAGAACACTGAAGACTGTAGAAATTGGAGAAATGGAAAACTCCACATTCTGCTCCAATGAGGGAATGAAAGTGGATGAGTTGTTGGGGTGGCAGAAAAAAAGTTGTGTTCTGAAGGAATGTCATGACATTTACAGTTCTCAAATTTGTATCCAGATCTGTTTAAGTTATAACAGCCTTAAATCCCATTCTGAATTAGCTTGTACCACCATAAATTGAGAACAACTCCATCAAAGTAATTGTGAAAATACACAGACATAAAATGACCTGTGATTGAAGTGTTTCAGTTAGAATCCAAATATCGAGTCACCTCTATTTAAAAAGAGATAAGGCTAAGGAAGAAAAAAGTCAAAATATGACATCAGTACTTCCTTTTGCCCAAACTGAAATCAGTGATTAAATAAAAGCTAGACAGATATTTTATATTCTGAAATTATTACTTTTTCCCACCAGAAGTGTATAATTTATGTATTGTGTTTTCTTTGTCATCAAATTTTGGTAGTCATTTTGGTAACTTAACTGTCAGCTTGAGACTTACAAAATTCATTGTAGTCTTATTTCTTGATACTAAAAGTAATATTGACCTTACATCTTACTGTAGAATTTTCCATCAAGAATGTGTATTTGCTTGTTTTCTCAATCTGATAGACTCAAGTATCTATTTATTTTTTCTGAGGAGAGGCTGGAATATATATGCCTAGTGTAGAGGTGGAAGAATAATTTCTAGCATCCTCTGTCAGTTCATCTGCTCCTCATGAGAGCTGACTGAATTAGAAATTATTAGAAATTACTATTAGAAATTAGAATTTCCTTCACCTTTATGATGAAGGAGAGGGTGGTCAACTGTGGACTAGGTGTTGGTGTGACTAACTTCCACTAAGATCAGAAGGAAATCTGCCAGATGAAGGGCTAGACGTATATTTATAATTATGGCAGTTTGACTTTAGTACCACTTCACTTAAACAGAATTGATGTTATTTGTGTTAGTGATTTACAATCTCTTTGGTACTCACAGGAAATAGCTGTATGGATTTTTTACTGTCTCAGTAACTTTGATGTTTTTATTTCATTCAGTGACCTACAGAAGTACTCTTGTTTCTCATTATTAAATAAGGAAATTTACTCTTACAGTTCAAACATATTGCAGCACTGATATTTATGTGTAGATTAAACACAAAAATCTGTGTTGAAGGAAGAATATGCCAGAGTATGTATTAACATATCCTGCATATCATCTTAACATCCCTGTTTCCTACTTTATAACAGGAAAAAAAGAGTAGGTGATTCTTATTTGTGTAAAAAACACAACCTTCAGTAAACAAGGTACAGAGCACCTAATTCCTTTTTTTAAATTTTTCAGTCCCTTGAAGTTCCTGGGTGATCCCTGCTCATTCCCATAGTGTGTTTTCAACATGCTCCTGGGGACAAATACATTATACGGCCTTCTTCACCTCGTGCAGCTCCTAGACCCCCAGAATTAGTGTTGTCCATCTTATTCTGTGATGACACACCTGATAGTCTGGTCTGTTTTGGTCCTCAGTGGCATACAGTGACTTGGAGGAGCTCTGTATTCACCTGCCTCTGCCTTTCCCACTCAGCAGCCACATCCTCTGTATCCTCCACAGCTTAGACTGCCCTTACCTCATCCTGACCTTGCCTTTCTCTGCACTAGTCAGTTTCTCAGAAGAGAAAGGCATCTGTCTTCCAAAAGCATTTTGTTAGAATATGGAAAGTAATATAGGCCTGGATGATTTCTTGATTATGAGGAGATTCTGGCAGCCATCTTCTGTTTTCCTGACTTGGAGATAACTGTGATGCATGGTGCTCAGACATGCAACTGAATAAAAGCATGTACTCTGGATTCTCTCCAAATTCAGTTCTGTGGTTTTCAACAAGCAAGGACTCCTATGTCAGAAGAATCTTGTAAATAAAGGCGAAAGCCAGAAAAAGCTTTAAAAGCCTTAGGAAGGTTTTCACTTGACCTTTATGTGTTTCTGTTCAAGGGTGGACTGTTCTGTATCTCCTGCAGCTCAGCCATCTGGGTGCTTGAGTAGAGGACTCCATCCAGCTAACCTGAACAGACAGCATGTACTGTGTATTCAGCATTCGGTGCTGTTCAGGACAATGTGTGCATCAAGACATTTAGGACTGTATGAACACCCTGGAAGAAAAGAGTGTCCTGATATCACCTACATTTGGAAGGATCTTTTTGTCTGCCAAAATATTTTGGGCTCCTCCATGATAGAAGATGTCTTCCCTACAAGGTGATACAAGATGACAGTAAAAGCTTTTTGTACGTCTTTGACACAGTGCAAGGTTCTCTTGATGAAGTGGTGTCCTAAAGGAGTGTTCACATGAGTGATGGTGGATGATTTCATATGAGGCAGGGACATGCTTCTTTGGCTTCCCAGAACAGTCAGGGAGACATCACTTAAGGCTGTAACACTTCCAAACAAGGCCTTTCCTCAGAGCAATACTCTTATGACCCAGAACTTAGGGTACTTTTTTCATATCTTCATTCTCTGACTGCCTGAGGAATCTCATCCTTCATATGCACATAATTCTAATGAATTAATGAATTAACCACTTTCATTTATTATAGTTTATTTTAAAAAAAATACTACTTGAATATTCAGCTTCCATTTTATGTCAGGATGAAAGCCAGTTTAAAGAATAACGCTGATAAGGCTTCAGACAAGATAATGAGAACTTCACTGAATGCTTCAAAATGTCATCATAAACTAGTTTAATGTAAGGATGTAAGAAATGCCATCTCTTCAAAATGAACAAAACCAGAGACTGTGGCACATTGCATGCAAGATAAGAGATTTTAATTATTTCTTTAAAAAGGATAAATATTTCTTCTGAATATAAAATAGAGCATGAAATATATAAAGTGTTTGTGCAGGATATGTACACAGGGTAGAAGAAAAAAAAACCAACAAACTACTTTAAAAGAGAGAAAACACTTTACTACCATAGGAAATATAGGATGATGCAAATAAAAATTATGCTGGGAAAAGCTTTGAAATCAGGTTTTAATTTTTCTTTTTTTTTTTTTTTTTTTCCTTTTCAAGAGCATGTTACACCATTTGTTGGGAACAGTTTTTAAGTAGTATGGTATGGCAAACAAAGAGGAAGCTACAATGTCAAACTGTTAGAAGTGCTAACATTGGAATCAAGAAAATTTGTTTGTTTGTTTGTTTGTTTGTTTGTTTGTTTAATGGTTCTCAAGAAGGCTCTAATATTGAGTTCTGGGTATGTGCTTCCAAATAGTTCTCTTATTACTTACTTTGCTATAGGAAGTTGGAAAATTTGAAGCTGTATTTTAGGATTTGCACTGCCTAAGAAAACAGCTGGTTCCTCAGATCTGTCTTAACACAAAACTACATATTTTAGCAACACTACAAGAAAAGTGAAAAATAAATTCAGTGCTACAACTGTAGATTGAAATATATAAGCTATGTTGCAAAATGGGAAAATGCTGATGAAAAATAAAGAAAGAAATATGCATTGGTGTAAGTAGTCTGGAAAATTAGATGAATAAGGTAGCATTAGGACATCATTATCTAGTTATAAGCCGCATTGATATTCAAAATAAATAAATTTAAGGAAAATGGTTTCAGTGCTCTTTGCTGAATGAGATTTCAATGGCAATTTTTTTGAGAAAAATGTGCTGAAAACTTGAATCTTGATCTTGAAGATTAGAACAAAGTCTTGACAAAGCATCTGTAAATAGAACTAAGGCAATTTCAAATTGGAAATAACAATTATGTGTGTAATTAACTACCGAAAGCATTTATTGAGGGCTGTGGTACATTATCACAGGAAGTCATTAAATTATCTTGTATAAGCTTTTAAAAATCTAAGTTTTATTTCAATCACAAGTTGCTCTACTCACTGAGTGAAAAGTTATTAATTTATGATTTTATGACAGAAAATCAGTTTAAACTGTTATAATGGGTCTTCTGGCTTTAAAATCTATGAACCAGTAAAAAACGCAATCATGGAAAGAAACCACACAAAATCAATTCTGCTTAAATTATTCATAGTTTTGACTAGATATCTGAAGAAAGATAGTTCCTTGGTATTAAAAAAGTGCATTTTTATCTACAGAGATTTCTTATGCAGCATATTCAATGAATTTTGCCTTTCTCTAGTAAGAAGTTGGGAACAACGAGGAAATGGCTAGTATTAGATAGCTCAATCTGCACTGATCACTTTTGAATATTCTTCTGTAATACTACAGAGGGATTACTCTTGAAAATTATTATACTCTGTATTTAACAAACTATAAGAATAACTATATGATACATTTTATCACAGAATCACAGAATCATAGGAGTTGGATGGGGCCTCTGTAGATCATTGAAGCAGTTTCCTCACAATAGACTGCACAGGAAATTGTCCAGGTAGATCTTGAATATCTTCAGAGAAGGAGAGTCCACAACTTTTCTGGGCAGCCTATTCCTGTGCTCTGTCACCCTCAGAGTAAAGAAGTTCCTCTTCATATTCATACAGAACTTGCTGTGCTCCAATTTTTACCCATTGCCTCCTGTTCTACTGCTGGGCACATCTGAAAACAGACTGTCTCCATACTCTTAACACCTTAACACACTGGTAAGATCCTCTCTCTTCTACAAGCTGAACAGCCCTAGCTCCTTCAGCCTTTCCTCATAAGGGAGATGCTTCAGGTACCCAATCATCTATGTGGCCCTCAAATTGACTCTTTCTATAGGATCTCTGTTCTTCAAATGAGTAGCCCAGAACAAGAAACAGTACTGCAGATGTATTCCAGTACTTCACCCTCAGCAAGTTTGCTGATGACACCAAGCTGTGAGGTGTTGTTAACGCACCAGAGGGATGGGATGCTATCCAGAGGGACGGAGGCTTGAGAAGTGGGCCCAAGATACTGAACCCCTCATGAGGTTTAAACAAATCCTTGACCCAGGACATCATGCACCTGGGTCAAGGCAACATCCACTAACAGTACAAGCTGAAGAATGAAAGGGCTGAGCATAGCCTTGCTGAAAAAGACCTGTGGATAATGGTGTGTGGCAAACTGAACATGAGCCAGCAATGTGCCCATGCAGCCCAGAAAGCCAAATATGGCAAGGGAGATGATCCTGCCCCTCTGCTCTGCACTGAGAGATCTCACCTGGAGTATTGCATCCAGATGTGGAGTCCTCAGTACAGGAGAGACATGGACCTGTTGGAGTGCTTGCAGAGGAAGGCCGCAAAATTGATCCAAGGGATGGAATACCTCCCTTTGAGGACAGGTTGAGAGCTGGTGCTGTCCAGCCTAGAGGGGAGAAAGATCCAAAATGACCTGACAGTAACCTATCAATATCTAAAGGGGAGCTACAGAAAAGATGGAAACAGACTCTTTAGCAGGGTCTGTTGTGATAGAACAAGGGAAAATGGTTTCAAGTTTACAGAGGGTAGGTTTAGGTTAGATGTAAGGAAGAAATCTTTTACAGTGAGAGTGGTGAGGCACTGGCACAGGTTGCCCAGAGATGTGGTAGAATCACAGAATCACAGAAACACCAAGGTTGGAAAAGACCTACAAGATCATCCAGTCCAACCATCCAACCATCACCAATAGTTCTCATTAAACCATGTCCCTCAACACAACGTCCAAATGTTCCTTGAACAGTTCCAGAGTTGGTGACTCCACCACCTCCCTTGGCAGCCCATTCCAGGGCCTGACCACTCTTTCAGAGAAGTAGTATTTCCTAACATCCATTTGAAATTCCTCTGGTGCAGTTTGAAGCCGTTCCCTCGAGTCCTATCAAGAGTTACACAGTAAACTTTCAAGGCAAGGCTGGGCCAGGCCCCAGCCAACCTGATTGAACTGAGGATGTCCCTGTGCACTGCAGAGGTGCTAGAGTAGATGGCCTTTAAATGTTCCTTTCAGCTCTAAGGGTTCTATGATTCTATGATTCTGTGCAACCTCACCAGGGCAGAGTAGATCACCTCACTTGACCTGCTGGCCGTATTCTTTTTAATGCTTCCCAGGATCCCATCAGCCTTCTTGTTCACAAAGGTGAACTGCTGATTCATGGCCACCAGGACATCCAGGTCCTTCTCTCCTTTCCAGTAGGTCAGCCCCCAACCTGTAAGGATGCATGCAATTATTCTGCCCAAGTTTTGGACTCTACAATTGCCCTTGTTGAACTTCATATCCATGATCAAGCTATGAATTAATAATTAATTATTTTCTTTGTCATCACTTATGAATAATTGAAATTGCTAGAATTAGAAAGAACATTTTTGTACAGTTATGACAGTTCTTACAACCAATTAACTTCCAGAAATGATAGTTTAAGCTAGTATTCAAAATGATTTTATGATGAGCCCTCCGAGGCCTGGAACATCTCCCCTGTGAAGACAAACTCAGAGGAGAGGTTTTTCAAGTCTAGAGAAAAGACTGTGGGGAGACCAAGTATTTAAGGGGGCCTACAAGAAAGATAGTGAGGGACTTTTTATCAGGGAGTATAGTAATAGAACAAGGAGTAATGGCTTTAAACTGAAAGAGACTAGAATTACGTTAGGTATTAGGAAGAAATTCTTTACTCGGCGAATGATGAGGCACTGGCTCAGGTTGCCCAGAGAAGATGTTGATGCTCCACCACTCAATGTGTTCAAGGCCAAACTGGATGAGATTTGGAGCAACTTGGTCTGGTGAGAGATGAACCTGCGTACGGCAGAGGCTTGGAACTAGGTGGTTTTTAAGGTCCCTTCTGACTCAAACCATTGCATGTTCTATGATATTACGATTTTCCTCTCTAAGAATTTATGGGCATGCACATTCTAAATTAATGTTTTCAGATAATTGTGTTTTGTTTTGTTTTGTTCTGTTCTGTTTTACTGTACTGCTGAAGCAGTACAGCGCTGGATGTGCAAGCATGTCTCGTGTGTAAATGCAACATAGAGTTGTATTGAGCTGTGTCTTTAGTACTACTAGTCTTAAGTACTTCCTTCACTGTAGCCTGTAGTGTTCTTTATGAATGGAATGCACAAAATCCTTGCTCAGAATTTACGTCACCACCCAGCAAGATGTGTTAGTATGATGAGTGTATTCAAAGACTGCCATCCTCAATGATGTAAGAGCCTTACAGGGAGCTGCGGGGAGTCACTTTTGGGGGCTGCAAAATCTATGAGCTTTCCACTGGAATTAAAGGCTTCTTTTTTCAGCTTAGAAGTGGAAAAGATGAAAATGATGTGTAGGGTGAGGTTCTTCACCTAATGGGTGAGGAGTAGTCTGAAATTTGGCCAGCCACAATCTGAACACTTTTCTCTTGCCTCTGATGGGGCCATTAGCTCCTTGAGGCATTGCTGTGTGATGAGACCCTGAGCATGTCAGAGATGCTGAGTCCTGCTTGTCCCAAGAATGAAAACTAGAAAATCCACTAAGTAAGTGTGAAATGATGCAAGGAAAGGATGTTTCAGCCCAAGGTTTAAAATGCTGGAAAAGTACAGTTCAGAGACAGACAGGAAACACGTTATTGCTGTGATAAAGGCTCTAAGCAAGAAATTAGAAGGAAAGAACATCCCCTGCCCCACAGATTGGCTGTTACCTAAAGATCACGTATCTCCTATCACTTGCTCCAAGGCCTTTATCTATTCCTATGGAAGGAAAGGCATGACTCCGCAGCCCTCATCAGACAAATGAGAATAATTTTAGTGAGGAAATAATGTCAACCTTCTTGCTAAAATCCTACTGGACCATTCACTGACATCTAGAGCTGAATCAAGTGTAGGGCCAGTCTCTTCCCTTATCATTTTTGCATTAATCTGGAGCAAGAAATAGAATTTATCATTTGTTCTTCACCTAACAAAATGGTTTCCAAACGGTTGGCCTGCCCTACTACTCTATCTGGAACTGACCGGAGCTCTTTTGAAGTGGAAATAAAATATATTCAAGCTTGTCTCTGAAAGTGCTCTCTTTGGGCTAATTGCAACATTTGTATCACCTGCAGGAAAAGAACAAATTTCCAGTTAAGATCTTTCAATCCTTAAAATGTTACAAAGTATCACCAACCTCACTGCTTCGTTAGTCACTCAGCCCTCTCCGAAGGCACAAAACCTGAAGCTTCAAGCATCGTGACATGGGATGGCACCTCTTATCCGTATTTGTAGTGAATACTCCATTATGCAAACTGAGATGTTGTGGCAGATGCCCCTCCCAGACCTGTTAGGCATGAGCACTTATATGATAACACATTAGCACAAATTTGCCTTCCCTTAAGGCTTCTTCAACAGCTACTCATGCATGATGTTGTACACTAGATTCAGACCAGAACTGGTGAGACGTTGCTGTGTATCCATGTGAGACAGGTACACCACTGGCAAAACAACATGGACAGATGAGAAAATTCTGCACTCGGAATGTCTACAAGAATATGCATATGAAAACTGATCCCACTTTCTGTTCTAAAGCTTTTGAGTTAAGGGCAAATTGAGAAATGACATCAGGCTGGATTTCTCTCTGCTGAGCCAAAAAAAACCCCACGTTATTGGATGGTGAGAAAAGCAATGGTATGAAAAATTAAGGCCAAATAGATAATGCAGGGAAAGTTGGGCACATTTTATGTCTTTGACATTTCTGCTTGTCATTATCTGTCCATGTACTTAAATGGAAAAAGACTGTTTGGACTGAATTTATGAGAAACTTACTTAAAAAAAAAAAAAAAAAAAAGAAAAAAAAAAAAAAAAATAAAAAAAAAAAAAAAAGACTTTGATGTGCATAGTTTAGTAATACCTCAGTGATCTAACTTGTATTTTGAATTGAATGTCCCTTTAGCTGTTTACCTTGCTATGTAACTAAAGCTTTCAGACTTCTGTTTCTTGGTGCCATTTTCTTCCTGCCATTAATAAAATTGTACCGTTAGCAGTCATGGATATTGAAAAATAAAACAATTATTATTTTTCTTTCAGAGGAGAAAGTTCTAAAAATATTGCATATGAAATATTTCTTACTGTATTTTTTTCCAAGTAGAAATAAAGGAAAGTATTTATTCAGACACTGACACTGGTAATTTATTTCAATATTCAAATAAGTTACTGAAAAATATTTCTCTAGAAAATGCAGAATTTTATGTGCGTGTTTGTGATGTGTGCCTTGTTCTGTGTGTGCATGTTTGGTTTTAACTCATTTACAATAAAGAAGGGGGAATTTTGAGTACATATTATTGAATAGTTTTCATAGAATCATAGAATCACCAAGGTTGGAAAAGACCTAAAAGATCATCCAGTCCAACCATTCACCTATTCCCAATAGCTCCCACTAAACCATGTCCCTCAACACAACATCCAGCCTTTCCTTGAACACCCCCAGGCTCGGTGACTCCACCACCTCCCTGGGCAGTCCATTCCAGTGCCTGACCACCCTTTCTGAAAAGTAATACTTCCTCATGTCCAGCCTGAATCTCCCCTGCCGTAGCTTGAAACCATTCCCCCTGGTCCTATCACTAATGACACGAGAGAAGAGGCCGACCCCCAGCTCACTACAACCTCCCTTCAGGCAGTTACAGAGAGCAATGAGGTCTCCCCTGAGCCTCCTCTTCTCCAGGCTGAACATTCCCAGCTCCTTCAGCCTCTCCTCATATGGCCTGTGTTCCAGACCCCTCACCAGCTTTGTTGCCCTCCTTTGAACACGTTCCAGGGCCTCAATGTCTTTCTTGCAGTGAGGGGCCCAAAACTGGACACAGTACTCAAGGTGCGGCCTCACCAGTGCTGAATACAGGGGAACAATCACCTCTCCTCCTGCTTGCAACACTGTTTCTGATGCCAGCCAGGATGCCATTGGCCTTCTTGGCCACCTGGGCACACTGTCGGCTCATATTCAGCCGAGCATCAATCAATACCCCCAGGTCCATTTCCTCTACGCCGTCCTCCAGCCACACCGCCCCAAGCCTGTAGCATCGCCTGGGGTTGTTGTGGCCGAAGTGCAGGACCCGGCATTTGGCCTTGTTGAAACTCATCCCATTGGCTTCAGCCCAGCTCTCCAGCCTGTCCAGATCCCTCTGTAGGGCCTCGCTACCCCCAGGCAGATCCACACTTCCAGCCAATTTGGTGCCATCTGCGAATTTACTGAGGGTGCACTCGATGCCCTCATCGAGGTCATCAATAAAGATATTGAAGAGGACAGGCCCCAGCACCGACCCCTGGGGAACACCGCTCACAACCGGTCGCCAGCTGGATTTGACTCCATTTACCACCACTCTCTGTGCCCGGCCCTCCAGCCAGCTCCTTACCCAGCCAAGAGTGTATCCATCCAAGCCTCGGGCTGCCAGCTTCTGCAGGAGAATGCTGTGGGAGACAGTGTCACAGGCTTTGCTGAAGTCCAGGTAGACCACATCAACAGCCTTTCCCTCATCCACCAGATGGGTCACTAGATCATAGAAGGAGATCAGGTTGGTCAAACAGGACCTGCCCTTCAAGAACCCATGCTGGCTAGGCCTGATCCCCCGGTCACCCTGCACATGCCGCATGATCTCCCTCAAGACGATCTGCTCCATAACCTTCCCTGGCACCGAGGTCAGGCTAACAGGCCTGTAGTTCCCCAGATCCTCCTTACTACCTTTCTTATAAATGGGAGTCACAGTTTTGAAATGTGATGGAAGATCGTTCCTGCTAAGTTCAGCATGCTCTTTCTCTTTGTATTGCTGTGTATTATAACACAAAATATGGACATATCTACAAAACACACTGCTGGTAGCTGAAAATATTATGTCCAATTTTCTGACAGCTAGAAGTCCTAGTTACAGTACGCATTTACGTTTAATTAATATAATTTAATTAAAAAAAAAAAAAAAACAGCTAAAGAGGTGCAAGAAAAACAGAAGGATGAAACATTCAGATAAGAATTCAAGGTGAAGTGCTTTACTGTTATCTGGATCTCAGATTGAAAATTTTGATTACAAGGAATATTTCTCTCTGCATAGAGTAGTGCTGTCAATATATCTGATTTAAGCCAAAAATACTAAGTCAGTGCTTCAGATTGGAGCATTTTCAAAAGCCAGCGCAGAACCAGATTTAGCGAGTAAGTTCATGATAAAACTAGAAAACAGTATCTCATTAATTATGGACAAATGGAAACAGGTATGGTATCAGCAGATTATTACAATTAATTTTTCTCATAAAATATGAGGAAAGATGTAAAATAATGAAAACATGAGGTATAGTTGTAGGTATACTTCACAATTCAGAGATTCTCTTGAAATTTTCAGGAGTTCAAAGTGAAGTTAAAGTTCAGTGAAATACAAACATTTAAGAGCAAATTGAAAGTAGACATCAGTAATATGTTATTAACTGATTTAAATTATATTTAGTTGAAGTTTGGTGGTTTATATGATCCCAGAGAGATGACTGTTATTGGGAATATTTTCTGGAAGGATAAAAGCTAAGGTGCTGAGCTGAAAAATATGAGTATATTCATGAGTGTTACAAAATCTGTCTGTGCATATAGTGCAAGGCTCAGTTTGCTCTTCCACGGTGGAGATGGAAATTTCTGTCATTCATACAAGACCACGACTGTGATGAACATTTAAACATATTTGCCATCACTCAAGCTCCATGCTTCTATTTCATATACACCACACTTATAAAAACCGATAGGCTGCTAAAATGTTGATTCTAGCAATGGGGTTTCTGTGGAGGAAGAGTGAAAAGCTGCAAGTCCTTTCAACAGTTGCTCACATGTGGAAAGAAGCAGCATTTGCCAAACTTGTTACTGTAAACACAGAGTCCTGTGTGGCTCCATCTCTCACACATCTGTTTACATGCTCATTAAGATATGGTATTTTAGGAAGTGAATAACTTACTAGGCATGAGCAGTGAGTCCAGGTCTGTTTGTGCAGTAGATCTTTGTGCTTAGTAAGTGAGAGCCACAAATCTAATTGACTGCTTGTCTGCCTTAGCCTCCTGGTAGCTCTTCTCTGCCTGCATGAAGATTGCCTGTAAGTGTGGTGGCCTGAAGAAGGCCACTGCTCTTCATACACTAAAGGCTCCTAAAACTGAGGGATCCTGTGACCAAATGTGGAGAAGGGAAAGGACTGTTAGTGATTCTCGCAATTAGGCATGAGCCAAGCCTTTGCAAGGCTGCTGCTTTCTTAGTTGGAGGAAGATGCAGAACTCTGCCCAGCCCAATCAGCTCTGGCAGCAAACAGCTTTTCATCACCGACAGACTGTGTTTGGTCAAGCTCTGCAATTCTAAAATGCCTTTAAAAGGAAAAACATTTTACATTTCTCTGAGTCTTTCTGAAGGAAACAGGCCCGGCATGCTGGCAGAGATGAAAACGAGGGGAAAAACTTGTTTTCCTGCCACTGTTGCCTAAAGGAAGATATTCTGCTGATAGGCACTCCATTGCAATGTCAGAGTTATGATGATTCATCTCATTTTGCAAACCACCAGGCCGCTGGGCCACATGAAAAGGCCACAGTAGCAGAGACATTGCTTCTCCCAGAAAAAAAGACTGTTTTTTTTATTATTAATCTGAAGGCTGGTGATGCATGATTAAATCTATGTTTATATTCTGAACAAATTAGAGAAATATGCACACACAGAAACAACCCAAGGTGAATTTAGGGTCTCTGCCAGGTATTTCACGAAGAGCCATGACATAGTGGCAATAAACACATTTAAATCAGCCATCCTTACACTTGTGCTTTCTAATGCCTGGTCAGTGATGTTGAAAGAAACAAACACTGTCCATGATGAGCCACCAGGGTCATATAGAGGACAGCCATCACAGTCCTGTTGGACACTCTGCAAGTGATTAAGTTCTAAGGGAATATATTTCAGTAGAAATAAAACAGGAGGGAGAATCAAATTCCACATCTTCCCCTGTAGAATATGTTTTTCCATCCAGCTTCTGTCACGTCTTGTCTTCTTGTTAGCTTTAGGGACTACTCTGAGATATGCAGTTCAAAAAGCAAGATGTGCTTGAGGTACACAGAGCTTCCACAGGAGAGCACAGCACCAACTCAGCATGCCTTACAAGATGCTCAGGCTGCAGCAGCTGGGCTCATCAGATGGAAACAACTTGCCCTGACTGCCCACGTGTTGCCAAGGAGCCTCTGCTTTACAGAAGAAGGGCAGTGGTTGCCAGCTGAGTATCCATGACTCTGGGAAGGAATCTATACAACTGTACAGAGAACAAAATGGAAACCTGTAAAGAGATAGTTCTACAGAGAAAAGACAACAAGGTTTTTTCCAATGTGTAGCTTTTTTTTTTCCCCTCCTCATTCCTTTCTGAGAATAATGTTGTTTATTTCTGAAGATATCTCTACTGTTGCCCAGAAATAGCCCATATATGTGGAACTTCAGGACCTGCTATGAGAAAACAACCACTTTTGGTAAGGCTTATAAGGAAAATTGAGGGCATGTGTTTTCTCACAGACAAAATGCCATTACTGTACGTTCTTTCTTCTGCAGAAATCAGTTGAACAAAATCAAACATTTTGGGTGCTCCTCAGGGATTATGAGGCTACTAATCTGGTTGCTGGCAGGACTCTCAAGAGCAAATGTATACGTTTAGAAAATAGAATGTAGCTTAATAACAAGTTCTTGCCACAGTTTTTCTTAGCTGCAGTCATAATACACTGTGGTTGGACAAAGTGCTTGCAGAGGATAAGAAGCTTGCTCAAAATCTGACAAGAATCAAAGAAATCAGGCATCCCAATCATTGTGACCTATTCTAACTCATTTCTTCTCATGAGATGTAATTGTACATTAAAGGTTTGTTTGGAGGAGGAAATCTGCATTTTCCCTCACCACCTTGGTGATCTCCATAGTGTTAGTGCCTAAGCAAGGGACAGTGTGCAGGCTGTAAGAGGGGCAGAACTCAACTCTTCGTAAAGTTGTGTTCCTTTTTGTCTTGTTCTTCATATTCCCCTTCAAGGAGGAGCCTGGGGGGTGCAAACGTCCCAAAAAATCTCCTTGCAAAGGAGGTTCATACAAAACCAAAACTTTCACTTAATGTATAACATTTTCCCAACCTTGATGAGAAGAAATTTGCTTTGGCTTTTAGCCTGCAATGGTTGTGAGATCTGGTCTTCTTTTCAGGATTTAGTCTGAAGATATCAAGATATTTTGAGTTCAGGCTCTCATCAGTCAAAGATATTTCAAGGCAAGGAAGCAAAGTTTACCAAGCCTGCATTTTCTGAGTTTTGCCACTATATTTTTTCATGTATGATTCTTCAAAACCAGCTTTAAATCTATTTAGAACATTTAATTATGTATAAAACATTATCTTCTGGAAGATGTCATGTGCCATTGGTGTTCCAGCTTCATGTGTTATTAGAGTTCACATACAGCAAGACGAGCTGAGACAAGAATCTAAGTGTTAGAGTGAAGCTGGTCATTAGGAGAACATAGAAAGGCAGATGGAAATCTTATCAATGAGTCCTAACTATGAAATAAAGACAATTGCTTCAAGTCAATGTCTTGCAAAAGCAAAAGAAGTGATCTAAGGAAATGCAGTATTAATGGTGATTATTTTTAGTTTTTAACTATTCAGTTATGTTTTGATGCATTATATGGTTTAATTTGGTTTTACTAATTATGTATGACATTGAAACGTGTTTATCACACAAAGATTTTTTGTCACATCACTCAATACCAGATTTTATAAAAGTTTCATTGTTTTTTCTATACTAACACATCCTTTATAAAAAATAGGTCTTCTCAAAGAAGTTATCCACATAGTATCTCCAGAAATAATATAAGAGAAAAGTAAGAGTGACAAAGAAATGTTGACATTGATTTTTTTATTTTTCTTTACTTCATTGTACTGGTTTCATTTCATTTTATTTCATTTCATTTTTTAATAAAAGGACTGGAATATTGGCAGCATACAAATATAGCCTTTTTGGGCTGTCTGAACATCTTCCTAGTCATTAAATGGATCACTTGTCAAAAGACTGCTTTTGACAGCCTGCCAGTGAGTTATGTGGCCAGTAATCAGTTGATATCTTGCAAGAAGCAGAGCTCCTAATAGGCAGTGATTTAAAAGGTTTGAACTACTGTGACTGTTTATAAACTGCAATAATAGTGATTGATCCTGATCTGCTGGAAGGTTTTATTTGTATGATTGATTGACTGTTTAAATGACAAAATGAAGAGTGGCCTGAGCAGGTAATGCCTGACATTCTTGAATTCCAAATCAGAAGATTTGGAAATTGTCAAAGACTTCCAAAATTTAAATGGATGAAAATTCACGTCATACTTCACATTTATCTTGGGAGCATCACGGGTGAAGGAGTACTTGGTTTCTTTGGTGGGGGAGGAGAGTGGGATTAGATTAATCAGTAATCCTCAGATTTTGCATACAGGTTTTCCTACATCCTCTGGTACAATAATATTTATCAGGAGATTTGGTCTATTTTTTTTAATTTCAGATAACTTAGAACAAATTTAACTTTTTCACTTACTCTCTGTTAAATTTTTAATGCACCCAGTGTAATTAAGAGAGCAATTATAACTCACAGGATGAAATCTCAGTCTGTGTGGCAAATAGTAGGACTTAGTTGATTTTAATGGGTGGAGGCAGGCTTTGGTTTCATTTTAAAGTAGTAATTAAAAAATCATCCCAATCTCCTGTCTGCAAAAGGATATTTTGCATGTCATGTAATGTTCTCTCCTACCAGTAGTGAAATAAGAGGCTACTTTTTTTCTATACAAACACAGATACATATTCCCTCTCTGAATATGGAATAATTAAAGACAAGAGCAGAAGAAAAAGAAAAAACAACATAGTTTCTGATATCATCATGATGATCTTTCTCTCTGGCACTGCCTCCCTCCTTCCTCCCCCTTTCAGAGTGTTCCCAGAGAGAGCTGCACGGGCACACACTGCTGTTCTGAGTGATTTGCAGGCAGATGTTTCACCTTGTGCTGGCTTGTTAGCTAGCCAAAAAGAAAGGGGATTTATATACCCGGGTAGCAAGTGTTGGAGCCCTGAGCACCTCCTTCTCCTCAGAATTTTTCTGGCTGACCTAAGGAGCTGACCAGAAGGAGTATAGGATCAGCTCCTTGCCCATGACTCCTGTGGGGGTTGAAACGGTGGCATGCAACACCTTTCCTTTGGCAGCTGCTTTCAAGCTGAGGAGATGCAGCATGGCCAGTTATGTGTCATAACCATGACTGCACCCACATTCTTGCCTCCTTGGTGCTGACCTTGACCTACTGGATCAGCTCCCCAGTTTACTCCAGGCCTGCTTTAAGCATAGAATCATTGAATGACAGAATGGCTTAATTGGGAAGAGACTCAGACCTCCCAGCTGTGGACAATGTTGCCTCCATCAGCTCAGGCTGCCCAGAGCTCCATCCAATCCAGCCTTGAAAACCTCCAGGGATGGGGCATTTACAGCTTCTCTGGACAGTCTGTGACAGTGCTTCACCAATCTCTAAATAAATTATTTCCTCTTAACATCTAATCTAAATTTCTCCTCTTTTACTTTAAAGTCATTTCTCCTTGTCCTATGAATATCAGACTGTCTAAAAAGGTGGTCCCCTTCCTGCTTGTAAGCTCCCTTCAAGTACTGAAAGGTTGCAATGAGGTCTCCCCAAAGCCTCCTCTTCTCCAAGCTAAATGAGCCCAGTTCCCTCTACTTTTCTTCATAGGGGTGGTGCTCCAACCCTCTGGTCATCTTCATAGCCTCCTCTGGACCTGTTCTAACAGCTCCACATCTTTCTTATACTGGGGTCCCCAGACATGGATGCAATAGTCCAGACTGCCTCATGAGGGCAGAGCAGAGGGAGACCATCACCTCCCTCTCCACACTGGTCATTCCTCTTTTGATGCCACCCATGACACTGTTGGCTTCCCAGTCTTCTAGCACACACTGATGGCTTGTGTCCAGCTTTTCATCCATGCTCTCCCAGCATGTCTGACATTTGCAAATTTGACCTGACAGAACAGGGAGAGGTGGAAAAAGTGAATTACAAGATTGTGTATGTGGCTTTAGCAGGAGAATGCTACAGTGAGATAAAAACACATTTGGGTTTCAGTAGGAAGATAGTTTATCTTTTAGACTGGTCCTTGATTTTAAAATATTTTTCATTATTTCCAGACAGTGAACTGTTCTTCAGTTACTTGTTCATTTCTACTTTTATTGCAATGTTTTATTTTTATTATGATAAGTTTACATAGATGATGATCATTGCTAAATGCATGTGTTGCAAGGAATTATTCCTACCATAATGCATACTGACCTTAAGGAGCATGAATCATGTATTTAGCCTTTCAGGTGGAAAGACTAGTTCTGTGTTCCAGCATTTTTACTGCTTTTGTTACAAAGTTGGATAAGCTAGTTTGGAATTGGTAGTTGAACTACTACGGCTTTCAACATGATATATTAAATTAAATGAACACTGACTTTGTATTTCTTTAATTGCCATGATCAGAATGCAGTGCATGAGCTGCCAAATTCTTGCACCAGAAATGATGCTGATGGCTCAGGGTGCCAGTCACTACAGTTGCTTTAAAATAAAGTTTCCTTGTTCATGGCTTAGACAGATTTGGGAACCTAACTTCACAACTCCATATATGGCCTCAAAATCGCTCGTGTCAGAATTATTCCTGCTTGGAGGTGGAAGGGGGGGAGAAGGGGGGATGTTAATGTTGTGTACTGTTGGAGCTGGATTTTTTGTATAATTTGTACTGCTTGCTTGCATACTAGAGTTACTTTGTTAAAACAGGGTCTTGAGATTTGTCCTATCAATTCACAGATGACTGCTATTGGGTCAAACATGCTAAAGGAAGCCTGCACTAGAAATCAGCATGGGTGGGAAAATGGCAGTCTAATGCCTGAGTACATGCAAATTTTAACCATTTAAACTCCATTTTAACTTCTGGCACAATAATATCAATCCTGTTAATTCTCATTCTGATAATATTCAGCTGGGAAATTACAGTTTTTAATTTTTGGTGACAGCTGTCCATCTATTGCAGGTTCTGCCTCTCTTAGTGAGGAAATTGTTTTTCCTTTCTAGTGAATCACTTTATACTCATTATTCTTCTGCCTTTAAAAAAGGCAGAGATGTTTTCATCCTATGTTTCCAAACTTTACATGCAACTTAGCAAAAGAACCTGACTGTAAAGTTTTTCATGACTTATGTCCTAACATCTGCTGTGGTAAACAATGAACAAAATAAAATATCCTGTTATCAGAAAGGATTGGACTGGTTAGCATTCAAAGCACTTGGTACATTTTGAAATACGGCTGCATGAATTTTCACCTGACGCTTACTCAGAATGCAAATTGATCCATGTAAGACAAGATATGCCTGAAAAACACTGACTGTATTTTTGCCCTATCAAAATATCTTGACAGAAAGCTTCATGACAAATAAATAATGCCTGAATAAAAGGTCACACACACAAAAGCATGATTGATCTGATGGCAATTAGACTTGTGTAGGGTCTGCGTATGAATAAGTCATTTTTGTATAGCAATATTTGTGATACTGCAAAGTTGTTATGACTGACAGAAACAAATCTAATTGCATTGTTGGAATCACTCCCCAAAAGAGTATTCAAGTTAGTCTGCATCTAAATGTTGCAGAACAAACATTCAGGAACGAGGTGTGAGGTATATTCAGTATCCTGGTCGTACAGAATCATTTTCTAACGTCTTTCTTGCAGTTTAGGGGCCACGTAAGTTACAAGAAAAATGGACATATTCCAAAGCCTATGACCATTTGTTTATCACTTGTAAACAATGTAGATGTGGCTTTCATGGAAGAGCTCATTAAAGATCCTTTGTGTCATCAATTGCTCATCTTTTTGATCAGAATTAGTGCAGTATATAACCAGTCCCACTGGATCTACAGTCCTACTGATCCACAGAAATCCCCATGCCTCTGTGCTACATCTGATTTGATGAGTGCTTTCTTGGTCCTATATCTGTATCTCTCTTCCTGCTCTGTGCTTGACTCTTTTCCTTAACATCACTTTTGCTGCTATCACTTGTTTTAGTGCCTGTGCTATGAAGTCTGTCATAGTAACCTAAAAGCATTGCAGTTCTGACCAGTAAAACTCCCATATCTCTTGCATACATTCCTCCTTCAAGCCATTTACACTCAGTACTGGTTTCAGCAATAACTTTTGCACTTGAGCTTGCCTTAGATCAGCATATCATTTCTGTACTGGGTTATAAGCTCTTTGCATCTATGATAGGTCACAGTACTTGAGAAAACACTGTGTGGTTTCACAATATGTCATGAATGTTAATGTTAACATGAAATCCCATGTTGCTATATTAGAAGAAACTGATTCACTTTTCCTTTTGATATCCTCTTTCATGGGTTGCCTGCAGCCTGACTGCCATTGCAGCGATCTCTAGCAGCAGGCTACCACATACCCTTGTTGCTTTATTCTGCACGTAATTTAATGCTCTCCATTCCAGTTCCATGACTACTATATCAAATACATTCCAGTTGCCCTTGAACTTATGGCCTGAATCTCAGAACACTACAGTGCATTGTAGTATAACCCATATTAATCAGTGCTCCCCAGTTTGTTTCTGTTTCTTCATGAGATAACTCCACTGACCTTCTGCTGAGTATTACTTCTTGCCCATTTTCCTCTGTGCAGAACAGTAACATTTTTTATATTTCTTCAGTGGTTTTCAGAGAGCAAACCAAGGAGCTCTCTGTTACTAACCATAGTCTGTGTATTTTCTCACTATTACTCCTGTCCTATCAAGCATTTCAATCTTCTTTTATAGATCTCTAGCTGGAAATGCAATAGATACAATTAAATCTTTCTCTTTGCAAGGAGAGTCTCTCACTTTTATCAGCACAATGGGCACTTTTTTTTTTTATTTGTCTTGAAGGCAATAATTCAGATTCAGGCTCCCATGTCTAAGTGTTTGTAGTGGTCATTATCTAATGCAATATAAGTGTCTCAGATCTCTTAGTAGACAGAGTAACCAGTCCTTGAGTTGAAAAACACATTTTATCCAGAGTACTCTATCACTTTTGTAATGTAGTGACTTTATTGATGAAGCAGAGGGTCAAACAGAATTTCATTCTGAATAGGCATTCGAACAATTTTCATCTTAGTGGAGAAATCACAAATTGTTTGTTGTACTCACATTTGAGAAGTCTGGAGTTAGGCTAGATGCTTATTCATTCATGTTCTAGGCTACCTGTGGATTAGCTGACAACATACGGAGTTGCTGTTTTGCTGTATTGGAACAGAAGACTGCTTCTGATCTTCAACGCTACACGAAGAAATACTGATTTGATTGCTGGGACCTGAAGTTCTGGCATATGCATAGAAGAAGGAAGTTATTCAAAATTTGCTGGAGACCAGAACTGCAACTTGGATTGTGCATAGCTCTCTGAGAGCTCGGGAGTGTCTTTGATTTTCTCCATCTGAGAAACTTGTGTAATATTTCTCAAAAGCACTGTCTTTCCAAACAGACACCTTTGATAGACATCGGTGATGTAGAGTTACAATATCCGGATGACTCAACGGTAACAAGTCTGACAAACAGCATATTTATGGTGCAAAATTCTTATATTCTTTAACGTTGACATAGGCTACATTGCCACTTAAGTCATTCATATCATGAAAGAAGTTTCCACTACTTGCTTTCAGTGTAGTTAGGCTGAAAATGCTCATATCTAGACTTTAGGATTGGTGTAAAGCCACAGGCTTTCAACTGGCCACTATTCCACTTATTTAGGCTTTGTCTAGATTAGGAAAATAAGACATATTTACAATCTGTTAGCTCCTGTTTATTACTTCCTCTTAGAACTTCAAACACTTCAAAGGCCAGTGTTAGCCAAGGAGTATATCAAAGTAATTTGATAGTATTTCTTTTCCTTAGTTTGGATAGGGCTTTAGGAAAAAGCAGGTTAACAATCCTTTACAAAAGCAGAAGAATTACTGAAGCATGCCTTGCTTGTGCATAGAGGTTAGATTTCTGGTTTTCTAATATTGTCTGCATTCAGAATTAACCTGTTGTGAGGGATGGGCATCCATGCAGTCAGGGAGAAAAGTAGAGACCTTCGGTTGTGCCTTTCTCTCTGCCAAAGAAGTGCTTTTTTTATGCAATTATCTGTATTCATGAAACTTGCGGGAACTGTGAGGCCTTTCTCACAGCATCAGATTTGGCTGAAACTGGACAGAAATCATCAGAAAGTGCAACTACAATGGGTACACATACAGACTAAAGTGGGATATTATTTTCTCCTGAAAAGTAGCCTAAATAGTTAAAATATTGTCTGGAAACAACTTCTCTCCTAAGCAACTACTCTATCCGAACACCGGTGCTTATTAGAGGTGGTGCAACACACAGCTGAGGCCTACTGCCCAAGAAAGGAATGGCTGGCAGGATCTGCTTGTAGTGACTCAGTGTTCTACCCTCAGTTTTGTATTGCTATAAGTAATAGTGAGAAACAGAACGGAGACATAATATACAGAACCAGCCCCAGATGACTGTCAGTCATACTTCAGCTCATGAAGTTGGAGACCATAAAGAAAATAAATAAGCCTTTCACATTTGCAGAAGGATGGGTGAATGAGAAGGCAGCAGCAATAATAGAAGCTTAATTAGATGGTGTGGGCATTTGGTGGCTTTGTTGCAGATAGTGCATTTCAGAGTGTTTTTTGATGAGGTGTTTCAGCTTTCTCTTCATATTTCCATCTGCTTTGCCCCCGAATGACAAATGACTTCTCAAATCACAGTAATAAATGGTCAACATAACTGCTTTTTCCAAAATGACCACAAATTTATTGTAAGAAATCAATGTGTGCTCAGTGTTTTTATATTGTGTGAGTGGGACTGCAGGATAAAAATGGTTCTGAATCTCACAAGGAGTAATGTATAGTGTGCACCATACAATTCCATGACAGCAGTAATCCTGCTTAAAGCTAGGGAATGAGCTATGAGTCTTATCCTGGTTTTGATTAATATGGACACAAAATGGACAACTTAGCAGGGACTACAATTATGCTTCCCCTCTCTGGTGCAGTAGCATTTTATTCGGCTTCCTAGAAAAAAAAAAAAAAAAGCCTACTCGCTCTGGCTCAAAAAATCTTTATTTCTGTTACTCACAGGGTAGCAGGTTCAATTTAAAAAGTGAGAGAAGTACTCACATCAGAATTGAACTGCTTTTCCTTTAATCTTTATTTCCAGGAGAGGAAAACTGTAAATCTGGTACTCCTACAAACATAGGAGGTTGTTGAATCCAAGCTTTCAAACCCTTATGGTTTGTCTTTTCAACATCCTCCTGTACACAGATGTCTTACAAATGTCTACAAAGTTCAAACGTTACTAAATAACTAAAGAAATGTTATTTCTAATAATTTATGTATTGTCTCACACCACAGCGCTCTGAAGAGAGAACAGAGGACATTTATTTTCTGTAGGTGACGCTGACTTTTGAAGAATTCACAGCTTCCTGTATCCCATTAAAGTAATTTAAAATTTGTAGGACGATAAATGTGGCATCTTTCCTTCAGATATGGGTGAGTGCTCTAGGCTGCAGTTAAAAGCTGCCTGTATGCAATTCGTCCAAAATTTACTTTATATACCTCTTGATTCCGAACTCTGTACCTGCAGTCCTCTACAGAGAGTGTGTTTTTCATATGAGATCAGAAACAGTGTTTCATATTAATGCTTCAGGATTTTCTCTCCAGAGTTGAGGGAGTTTTCTTCAATTTTATAAACTTATTTATGATCAGAAGCCAGACAGAGTCAGCTTTGGCAAAATTTCCTCTGCTCTTTGTTCCTTATTTAGTAAATAGAACCTGCAGAGTATGTGGACATTGCTATCTCTTCTGAAATCACTGGCTTTGCTGTACTGAACTGAAAGAGAGATATATAGATCAAAAGAACTCTAGCAAAACAAGAGAGATTGCTTTTGGAAAATAGCAAATAATTTATTCAGGAAACTCTGATTTATAATGGTAGCATTAAAACCTGCTGAAGCTTTGTGGAAAACTTTATAAGCCACTTGGTTAAAATAGTATATGTATTTTTCTAAGCTTACCTTTTGTGTCCCTTGAAAAGATAAGACTGAGAAAGCAGAAAGAGCTGTATATAAGCAGGAAATGTGTCTGTTAACTGAATTGCCTTTTACATAAGACAGGTGGTATGCAAGTTTAGGCCATCTCTGTACAGTGCATTATAGTTCGTAAATTATGAGTATGCTAGGACCTTAGCCCACATGGATTAATTTGTTCTGCTCAAGGAAGCATTTTGCTCTGCCATCTTCTGAGGAGAGGAAGCAGAGAAAGAGGCGTTGTTCTCTTCTCCTTGGGAACTAAGGACAAGACATATGGGAAAGTCACAAAACTAAATGAATGGCAGGGGAGAATCAGACTGGACATCAAGAAAAATTTCTTTACTGTGACAGTGTTCAAACACTGGAACAGGCTTCCTAGAGAGATGACTGATGTCCCATGCCTGTTAATGTTCAAGAGGCATTTGGACAATATCCTCAATAACTTGCTTTAAATTATGGTTAGCCCTGAACTGGTCAAGCAGTTGGACTTGATCTTTGTAAGTCCTTTCCAATTGAACTATTCCACTCCATTCCACTCCATTCCATTCCATTCCATTCCATTCCATTCCACTCCATTCTCTGTTCCATTCTCCATCTTATCCTATCCTATTCCATTCCATTCAACTCACACAGAGGGCATAGACACAGTGTTCATATATCTGCCTTTTCATGAATCTGACCATTGGTCCTCAGTGGCTTGAATGTTTTCACCTAGAAGCCCACAGCCTGACAGTTGTTTCTGAACTTTTCTTCCCACTTAACAATTCCACTGTCCATCTGTGTAGCCTTTAGAACAATGATAAGCAGCTTTTTGTCTGTATCAGGAGGTTATGAACTTGAAACATCTATTTGGTTTTAGCTATATTTGATTTCTAGACCCTACACTCTTCTGTTTATAAGTAGATATAAGCATACTGACACTGAGGTTGCTTCTAAGTGATATTTTATGGACTTCTTAGAAAGAGTTTGTGACAGCCAGACAAGCTGATAAAAACAGCATTTTGAAAGATCATGTAACTTTACAGTAATCATAATGAGAACAAGCATACACTTAAATAGGTTGTTTTTACAGACTTTTGATAGTAATCAATTCAGAAAAGTTCTGGAACAGGAGATGTAGCATTAGTCCCACTGATAAACTTTAGATTTTTTGACAGGGGAACATATGTTGGTACATGTCTATATAGATTATTCTTATAAAAGCAGTCAGATAAAGCAGAATCAAACAGGTGGTGATTCAGAGCTCTTTTGAGCAACCTGTAGATTGGTCAGCAGTTACAACTGTGAGCTAAAGCCATTTCTAATCCTTTAAAACAGATTTAATGAGCTTATTTAAATCAATCTTTTTAAACTGATGACCTAGAAGACACGTGGAACATCTTTAAGATACTGAAGTCCTGAGCACCCACTTATGAATCAGCCTAGTACCAACGAAGAATATTTAATGGGGGAGTGAGTCACTAAAAATCCCTCAGTATTGACTTCATTCACTTAGAAATATGTACATGAGAGCCAGAAAGCCCACGGACTGTCTGCGTGTTTTAAAAATTGAGTCAGTGATCTCTGATAAGTTGACTATGTCATGAAATTTCAGACTTTAATCTGAGGCCTTCTGAATTGTTTTCCTCCTCCCATCCCCTGCATATTAATTACAAAACACAACCTAGATTTCTGTACAATATACTACCAGAAAGTTGGGTTTCATGTAAGAGACAAGAAGGATTCAGATGCTTAAGTTCTAGGATTCCTAACAGAGCTCTTGGTTCACCTAAGCTTACTGAAATCTACTCTTCTCTTTTTGAAGCTGTTAGAGTGGGTTCAGAGGAGGCCACGAAGATGATCAGAGGTCTGGAGCACCTTTCCTATGAAGAAAAGTTGAGGAGCTGGACTTGTTTAGCTCAGAGAAGAAAAGGCTCCGGGAAGACCTCATTGCAGCCTTTCTTGAAGTAGAACTTGAAGGGAGCTTACAAGCAGGAGGGAGACCAACTTTTTACAGTCTTATATTCATAGGACAAAGAGGAATGGCTTTAAACTAAAAGAGAAGAAATTTAGGTTAAATGTTAGGAGGGAATTATTTATTCAGAGAGTGGTGAGGCACTGTCACAGGCTGTCCAGAGAAGCTGTGGATGCCCCATCCCTGGAGGTGTTCAAGGCTGCTTTGAATGGATCTCTGGGCAGCCTGAGCTGATGGGTGGCACTGCACACGGCATAGAGTTGGAACTAGATGATCTTGAATGTGCCCACAATCCTAAGCCACTCCATGATTCTATAATTCTATTATTCAAGAAATCACACTCCTGAAGGCATTGTCTGCCTTGACCCTTGCTGGGATTTTTCCCATCAGTACGAAATCACATTTATAAAATTTCATACCTTTACTCTCTCCAAATACTTAGAAATTCCAACAGCAAATACCTGGGGTTTAAGCATCACTTCAAAAGAGCAAAAAATTTGCTTTTGAAGGACATCAGATTGCACCAGTCTTAGAGATGTCTGCTTTTCTTTTTAAGCTGACCCTTCCTGAGGCAGAATCAGATAGATTTGCAGTCTTGTTTCCAATTCTAGTTCAGCAGGTTAACATTTACTGTGCTTGTGCTTGAAGTATTTTATATACTACAAAGGCAATAAGCAAATGAAAGTCAGAGGCCAACAGAGTATTTGCAGTTCTAAGTCCTTTGAATTTTTCCATTAGAACGCATTTTAGATATTAAAATTCGTGATTACAAAATTGAGTGAAATGCTCTACTGAATCTGTGCCTAAATATATTTTTTGTTGGCTTCAAGGAACTATTTTATTTATATGAAGAAATACATTTAAAAGGTCTTAAGTCTTTCATTTTGTCTAAACTGAAATTCCAAAACTTTGAGGGTTCATGAACAACTGACCACAACAGTAGAAGATTATCACCAATTAGCATAGGCTTTAATTTAAACTTAGTGCCAAGTCTTTCTTTCCTATTGAATTCCTCTGAAGTGCTAGAACTTACCACTTACCGAGTAGTAATGTCTTCTGCTGCTCTCTTCTACTGCTCTTCTACCTAGGATTCTTTGAAAATGCCATAATGCAGTCGAGCAATTTAGGACTACGTCTTCCTATAACACTGCGGTAAAATCTAGGAATCTACTGGGATCCTTCCATTTCCTTTGAGAATGTCTGTCTCCATTCTTTAGGTCACCAGACTTTACATGCAGTTGAGAAAAAAGAACAATGGACACGATCCTATCTGCCTTGAGCCTGCTTCTATCCTAGCTCTTAAAATTTCCGTGCTTTTCCATTGTTAGCAATTTCATTTATCCTTTTTATGCAATATATGTAGGTCTCTCTGAAAATAATGCCTCGTATTTATTTCTGTGGAAACAATAGATAGGAAGTGTACAATGACACTGTTTAATAGAGCAAATTTTCAACTACAGGAAAATATTTTTCAACATAGTCACCACTAATTGCTATGCATTTTCACCAGTGAAGAACAAGAGACTGCATGCTGTGTTTTTTAAAATCTGCACCATTGGAGGTGATCCACTTTTTCACAGCTGGTATAACAATACCATTTCTGAAACATCCACAACCTCATTGCACTAGCATTAACTGAACGATTTCCATAAATATAAAGCAAGCATCAATGAATGCCAAATGTGTGAAATTCTTTTCCTCGTGGAGGAATTCAGTGACACACCCTTGCTTCATACACACTGCCATGTCAGATGCCATTGTATCACACTGCTCTTCTGCTGCCATCTATCACACAGAAATGAAGTGTAATGGAATATTGGCAGGAAAGTTCAACCTCTACTGACATACCACCAACATCCGCCTTTGACGTTGTCAACATAATGAAATAGAATGCATTACTTTTGGAGCTGCCCTTGTACTTACATCTGATCTTTCTTGCTTTAATTAGCAAGTGTCAAAATTCACGTGAATTTATGGATGGGATTCCTCTTATTTGACTCTGCATATGTACAATTGAAAATATAAATACATGCATCTGGGCAACTTGTTTAGATTTAGTGTCTATAAGAAGTTGCAGTAGATTGCTCTGACTGTTTTCATTGTCCATTTTAGGAAAAAATGATTCACTCCTTCTAAGGGCATCTCTCCATAGTAGATAACACATAACCAGTGTTTAATTTTAGCATCTATTCTATGTAATATGTGCATGGTGGTTTTTTCCTGCCATGGAATACAGTAATGTTTTTCCTTTTAATTTTCCTTTCTCTTGGCACTGACAAGAGCTTTTTTTTATCTGTTCACAAAGCTTGCCAAACATATTTGAGTGAAATATATCTTGTAAACTGGTGTCTTGTCAATATAAAAGCATTTTGCCTGGTAAATACTATTGTGAAAGAATTACAAACAAAAAACATGTTGTTCTTTCTAGCAGTAAAATACTCAAAACTTCAGGTTCTAATGTAACAAAGCTTACTCAAAGATATCAAAAACCTCAAGTGCTTAAACAACAGAAACCTTCATGTCTTGATGGCAGGTTGTTGATAGCTAGTATTCTATGTAACAATTTATTTTTTTATATACAGATATTAAGTTTAAGCATGTTAAATAAGAATATTAAATAATAATTAATGACCTTACTCTAGATTCTAGGACTTCTTAAATTTGTTCCTCATTAAAACTCTATTGAAAATCAGCTCCAGGATAACATTCTTGATCAGACACAGAACAATTTCTGGAGATCTAGCTGCATGTTTCTGCACCTTATAAAAAATGTAACGGTTCTATACCTTGACTTGTTTGAAGTCCAGTGCCAAGAGCAATTTTTCGTAGATAGTGGGCAGCTTGATTAACAGACAACCAGACAAGATTTAAAAGCTCTATTAAGCTTCCTGGCAGTACTCTTGAACAAAATCATAGATTAATAAGCTATGAATCAAAGCAAGAATAGTCATAGAAAACTTATGTGTACTAGTTAATGTATCATGGAGGATAGCTGGAGAGAACAAATACTGTAAATTGTTCCTTTATGCTGTTTTAGACCTTTGTCATGCAATTTGTATGATTCACTTTGCCACAAGAACAGAATCATGAAAATTACTTACAGTAATTTAAAGCACAGTGAACTATAATGATAGGAAAGGTATTACAATCATGAGGGGACCACCATTCTCCAGAAGTTACTGGTTAGTTCATAAGCTGATTTGACTGAACACTTCAGCATCACTGCAGCTGCAATCAACCATCTGTACCCGTGGAAAGTAAATATCTAGGTAGGACTGAATGGAAAACAGAGCAGCTGACGTGATACTATGAAGCTGGTTACTGAGTAAATAAATGGAACACAGTTATCCAGAAGCCTTTCCATTTCCTGCTTATACCAGTGGGTGTAAAAGTCTACAGAAAGCAGAGACAAAGAATTCCTTTTATCACTATTAATTTCTGGTTTTGGAATTTGCCCATGGCTGCTTCCATTTTGTGTAAATCCTTCATTTCTCTCCTGGATCTGGAAACTCAGTCTCAAAAAATGGCCTTGACGTGCAGTGCCTTTTGTGAAGCACAAACTTTTATAATAATATCAAAATGTTGGAAAAATTAGTCATGAAAATTACACTAACAGCCCTTCAAGGCTATCTATTGGCTCAGAAGCCTAATTCATTACTGTCTCATGAATGTACAATTCATATTATTAATTAAATTAGATGCATTAAGGTAGCAAAAGCAATGTGCAGACACACATTCTCATTCAGAGTATATTTCCACTGACATGATTTACATACGTAGAGCATATATAAAATATCAGACCAGCAGAATATGAGCTTCTTATCACCTTAAATTCAATTTATACATGGTGCTTTTCATAGAATCGTAGAATGGCTTAGGTTGCAAGGGACCTTAAAGATCATCAAGCTCCAACCACCTGCTGTGGTTGGAGTTGCAATCTGTGTTTTTCTACAAAAAAAAAGAATTTTATTTAACATTATATTGGATTTAAATAAAGCCATTCATCACCATGACTTTTCTGTCTCTAATAAAAATAAAAAAATATATTTTGCATACCCAGACTTTTTCAAATTATGAGAGACAACTAACTTACTTAGTTAAAAACTGTGACTGATTTTCAGCACTGGAAATTGTTTTTTACATATGTTCAGAATAGATCCTTCACACTTCAGACATACATGTTGGCTTCTTATACTGATTAAAACATTTCATGGCCACGTGAATTAGTCCTAGAATTTGTACTTTTTGAAATTAGACTTGCAAAAGTTCTGTTAATTCAGTAATTCTTTCATAACATGTGACTTTTATATTTATCTTCAAAAAATCATAGAATCACAAAACATCTCAATTTGGAAGAGGTCCATACACCTAATCAAGTCCAGCTCCTAGTCCCACACAGAACCACCCAGAAACTAAACCGTATGACTAAGAATGTTGTCTAGACACTTCTTGAACGCCAGCAAATTAAGTACTGTGACCACTGCCCTAGGGAAGGGATCTCCAAATCATATTTTTGACATTTTAGTGTTAACATTTAGTGAATCAAAATGAAGACCACCCTCCACTCTTGCAATAATGGTGAACTGATGGATGCCAAAATGGGGTGTGAAGGGAGAATGAAGTCATCAGAACTTTTCAATGGGCGATAATAAATATTTCCAGAATCATTTCAGTTCATATCTAGCATATCACCAAACCAGACACCACACAGGAGGCAGAGCAGACTTATCAGAAAGCCATGGTCAAATATCTCTGGGACTGAGCTGCAGAACAGGTTTTTGAATCAAAAAATTTAATTATGGGAAAAAAAATATTTTGTGCTTACTGCATATCAGGAAGACTGAAGGATGCTTGAGTAAGAGCTTTTCTGAGCATTTTGACATAATGAAGTCTTCCCTTAATAGACATTTTGTTCTAACTTTCGAGTTGTTTGTTTTGCATTTAAACTCTCTGTCAGTGGTGTCATTAGAAACTATAACAAAGTGAATTCTCAGCGGTGATTTGGCCTTCAGTCTGATGGTTTGTCTGAGTGTATGTTCTTTATTCACTGGTAAAAATTCACTGGTAAAAAAAATCTATTTTCTAAGAGTAGGTAATATTATACTATCTTCTCAGTTATTCATGCAGATGTTTGCTGCTTTAAATGTCATTAAGACTGTAAGCATCTCACACCTTCTCACTGCCTGTCAATTTGCGGATGGATTTTTTAAAGAAAGAGATACTGGCACACTGATATGTAGTGGGATCTCAAACACTCTGAATCAGTGCTGTCACACTCAGAAGACCTAAATATAAATGAGACATTTCAAAAAGAAAACTATATCTGGAAAACAGAAATACAATTATTACTTTGCAGCTTAACTTAGGTAGAAATAGAATTGTCTCAAGTGTTAAACTGGCCTTAAGCAACACTGGAATATTTCTGTGTGTTCAAGACTGTAGTAAGTTTTCTCAGTTGTCCTATTCAGTGTCACCAAGACAGAATTTAGCCGTTGAAGCTGAGAAGAATGCTCCAGGAAAAGCCTTAGTGACTTGCTCAGCTGTGCTATCCTCTATATCTGCAGGGCCAGTGTTCTGCAAGCTGGCTCTGCAGATATATCCATATTAGGATTCTTCATCTCTTCCTCTCTTGAGTGCACACCAGCATGGGAGGGGATAGCAGTGCTCAGACTTTTCTCATCAAACCTCAGTGATTACAGCTTCATACGGGGCTTTACCCTGGAATCCAGTTCATCCAGTTCAGAGAGAGAAAGTAGTAGGAGTCCCAAATCACTGTTTTTTTGCCAACCCACATTTTTTGCTGAGTGCTTCAAGCTTGCTGTATTTTCCTCCTTATCCCGTGTTTCTCTTAAAAAAAAAAAAAAAAAAAAAAAAAAAAAGTTTTCTCTGCACAGAGACAGAATGGAAAGAGTAGTGACTGATCATACCACACAACTCCCCAAAACATGAGCATACTGACATGCTTTTGCAGTGTCATCCTACCTCCAAGGCTTTAGCAAACAGCTCTGGAATGGCAGGGCCGTAGCTTTGGGTTCGCTTTCAGGAAAGAACTGTGTGAGCCCCTGGGGGCACAGGAACTCTATTAGGGCTCATCATTAATGTTGTTGCAGGAAATGACAAATATATTTCACTCAGTTATGTTTAGTAGAAATTGATGTGGCTGCAGGAAATGACAAATATATTTTCACTCAGTTATATTTAATAGAGACCTAACATTTATTGATAGTATGAGGTAGATCAAAGAAATGAGTTTTAGCAGTGCTTGATCATTAACCAGTGCGGAGATTAATAATATGATTTAGCGAATGTGATCACTATCAACTTGATTATAGATTTGTAGATGATAAGATTTACACAAATGTGCCTTGATTGACAACAAAACAGAATCATTTGAAGTACATGAATCCTGCAAGTGATACATTGCCAATTCTTCTCCCCTCCTTCTATGCCATTATCATCCTAGTGCAGTACAACTTTACTGCTGCTATGAATCCCATCCTGGTCCATGTCTCACTTCCTTCGTCTCAGATCTAAGGATTTTGAGTATGAATCTACCCCCTTAGTTTATGGCATCATTTGTTCAGTCACTGTACAAGTGTCACAGCCCTAGGCAGCCAGGTCTTCAGAAAGGCAAAGTTTTGGAAGAAATGAAGTTAGGAATATATTTTTAATAGGATGTCAGTACTAGATATTTTCTATGCCTGAGAGTTCGTGAATACTACCTCCCTTTTTCTACCTCTGAAAAAGGCAGAAAATTGTTCATTGAAAGTCAGTGAAAATATTGCCTTAGTGTAAGGCAGCTCTGACATATTGCTATCATATTTATGAATAGTCATCACCCGCAAAGATGGCTCAACTAGAAGCAAGGACATGGCTGGCAGATATTTAAATGAAATTTCTGTTACCAGCTCAGGTAATAAAAAGTACAAAAAATCAAATATCACACATCGCCTATCCATCTACTATCACCACCTATCTACTGACTCACAGTTAAAAGCAGAACTGAACTTTACTACCTGATGGACACAGCAGTGCAAAAATCACCTGATCTGGATTGGGAAATTAATTTACTATCACAGATCCAAAGTTCACTGATCCTGCTATGTTTAATATAAGGTCACATATGTAACAGCTTGCAGTCAGTAGAATCTCACAATAAAAGAAATATTTAATCTTTCAACCTTATGAGCAAAGTTATGTATTTGTTTAAATAGATTCTGGATTTAAAATATAAACCTTAAGAGAGAAATCAGATACTTTTTTTTTCCTGTAAATCACTGTATTCATGAGTTTATTGTGGATTTTATTTGGATTAACTTTGATTTCTTCTGATGTGTATTGCTTTCTAAACATTTTTTTTTTTTTTTAAATTTTTTTAATGCACTGTTTTTCCAGTCAGCACAGCACTGAAAACTGGAATTGAAAAATGAAGATGCTGCAACATCAAAAAAGGTAAGAAAGAAACGTGCTTCCTGTCATTCATGGCATCATGGTCAAATCATAACCTTCTGAAGATACTCCTTCACATCAAACCATGAAAGACTGGAATGATGCAGAAAGAGAACCATTCTCTTGGGCAGAACTGACAAGAAGACACAGCTTTGTTTATACATCTAATAATTTTCAGCTTCTTTAGCTGACAGACTTGAATATAGAGAGTAAAAATGGAATGGATAACAACATCTTTTGCAAGAGAAAATATTCACATTTTTATATATCATTCTGGCTCTATTCTGCAAAGAAGACTGTGGGACCACAAATATTGCAAAAGAGAAAAGACTTCTTATGTCTTTTCAAATAACTTCCCCTCCCTCCTACTAAGTTAGGAAGAGGGCAGCAGCTAACAAGAGAACCAGCTTCTCAGTACTAGGCAGCACGGAATACTCCAGCCTAGAGCCTGTGCTTTGCTTCACTGAAGTAAAGACACTGTAATTGATATCAACTGAAGGAAGGATGTGGCTATGTGGCTTCAGTCAGGTCAGGTAGGGAATCTGGACCACAGTGAATTCAAGGTGAAATTATGCTTCTTCCAGAAATAAATACAAGATAAATTTGTTATAAGTGATTTGGGGAATCTTCTATGTCTGAAGTAGACGGAGAATGGAAAGCAGAAGCAGAGCTTCAGTAAGCTCAATTAGATACTCAGTGAGCTTCCTGAGAAAATGTATCATTAACAGATAATTTAGTTAAGTTTAGCTCTGCTTCATGCCATTTGCAAACAATGCAGATAATGCAAATGTGTACAAATGACTGTGCCATTGCAAGATTTCACATTACTTTTTTTCTTAGCATACTGCCCCATACATTACTAGCAATGTCACATCATCCGGAGAACTCAAGCAATAGAAAGTTTGTCCCATAATGAATCATAGAATCATAGAATCACAAGATTGGAAAGGACCTACAAGATCATCTAGTCCAACCGTCCTCCCGTCACCATTGCTACCACAAGATAATAAACCATATCTTGTAGCTGAAAATTCTCATAGCTGAAATTCTCACAGCAGAAAATTCACATATGAATGTTTATAAATAAGGCCCAAGGAGTTCACAAATATCAAGGGTATCTAGTAACTATACAACAGAGACTTGCATGAAATCTATTTAAAATAAAGTTGGAATACGTTATATCATACTACATCATACTATAAATGGATTGTGAATGCATTTTTTATTGTTCTTTCTTAAGTAAATGAAATGTTTCACTGATAATTGTTGATATACAAAAATTATATTAAGATAAATAATGTGTTATGAAATTACCACTATCTCATACCTTTCTCCTCATATTCTGTTTATGCTTTAAACATGTCCATGTACACATAAAGACACATGCTTTCCTATTACCAGCTATATGTTACATTTGCCTCTGTTTTGAATGTAGTTTAATGAGAATGTGATTTAATGGAAAGTAAAAGACTTCCAGTGATAATGCCATCGACAGTACATCCTATTTCCTGGACATGTTTTTATTGCTAGCAATCATGAAAATGAATTATTTCTTGTTGCTCTCTAACATGTATTTATTGATCTGACACACAAACAGTACAGAAAAACTCAACACATAACAAGCAGAAAGCATAAAGCTTGCTCTGATTTCTACTATGCATCCTTTCTGTTTCTGCAGTCACCCATATTGATGATCTCTTTAAACTAAATTATGAAGCATTTTACATGAGAAACACAAGCCCATTCTTTGTAATTAACAGAATTCCTTTATAGATATTCAATCTGTTCTGAAGTAGAAAGACATTAAATAGTTGGAGATAATAATGCACTTGTGTGGTTTAGTAAATCACTGGGTGTGTGTCTACAAGAAAATTGTCAGAGCTGGAAACCATCTTTTGAAGTCAAAGGCAAATATCCCTTTTGTTTAAAGTGAAATCATCTCTGAGTTTAATATGAAGAAAGTCAGTGGCACCCTGGCTTGTATCAGAAATAGTGTTGCCGGAAGGAGCAGGAAGGTGATCATTTCCCAGTAGTTGTCCCTGATGTGGCTGCACATCGAGTACTCTAGTTTTTTGCTTCAAAAAGATACTGAGGCCCTGGAGTGTGTCCAGAGAAGGGCAATGAAGTTGTGAAGGATGTGGAGCACAACTCTTACAGGGAGCAGCTGAGGGAACTTATTCATTCTCAAGAAGAGGAGGCTCAGGGTAGACAGTATTGCCCTCAACAATTACATGAAAGGACATTGTGGCAACATGGAATTTGGCCTCTTCTCCCTCATAACAAGCAATAGGACCAGCAGTAATAGCCTCAAGTTGCACTAGGGGAGGTTCAGGTTGGATATTACGAAAAACTTCTCAGAAAAAGTGATGAAGACTGGGACAGGCTGTCCAGGGAGGCAGTTTAGTCGCTGTCCCGTCCGTGGAGGCATTCAAGAATAGTACAGATATGGCACTGGGGGACATAGTTTAGTGGGCACGGTGAGAAAAAAAAAAGTCACATCTCAGTAAAAATACCAGAGTGTAGTCAGTCTGATTCTCACAGTTGGCTAATCATTATGACAAAAAATATAAAATAAAATAAAATAAAATAAAATAAAATAAAATAAAATAAAATAAAATA